>NC_067137.1:20874026-20949026 GCF_903995435.1 Acomys russatus
CTCGCCGCCCCTCATCTCTCCTCACCCCGCTCCCCTCCGTGGCCCCGCTTCCCCCCCGCCGAACCCCTCTTCGCCCGTCCTTCGCCCAATTATTCAACCGTTCGTCTCCCCCCTCCCCCTTCCTGCTCCCCCCTTCCCCCTTTGCTTGCTTCCCTCTTCCCCCTCCTTATCCCTCTCCCCCCTGCCCTTCTTCCTGCGCCCTCCGGATAACCGCGCGCCCCTGCATTAGCACCCCAGCCCTCCCTGGACCCGGCCCACTCGCCGGGACAATAGCCGCAACAGGGCGTCACTTCCTGTGTCCCCACGACTACTCAGCCCTTCAGTCCCACCCGCGCGCACCTAGCCCGCCCTCTCGGTCTCCACTTCCGAGAACAGAGATCCACCTGCAGTAGCCCCCCGGCCCACTGCAGGGCCCACACGGCGTACACTCGCCTCCTCGCGGCCCCCCATCGGGCCCCGCGGCGCTCCATGCCGGCGACCCCCGCGCCCCTGCCGGCTCCCCCCGGCTCCCCTGCCGCCCATCGCCGCCCCTGCCGGCTCCCAGGCTCCCCGGCCGCCTCACCACGCATCCATGCGGCCAGCCACCGGGCTGCCCTGCCTCTGTCCGCTCGCCCACCTGACCTGCAGCCCCGCTTCCCCCCTTCCGAGCCCCACACTCGCCCCTTGCCGGGCCCCGTCTCCCCTGCCGCGACCCGCCTCCCCCCGGCCCTCCCCCCCCGCCCCGGGCCGGCGGCCAGCGGACACCCTGCCCGCCGCACACCTGCGCCCCTGCGCCCCCGCCTCGCCCCTCCCGGCGCCGCCCCGCGGCCCCTGCAGGACCGCCCCAGCGGTCCTGCCCAGCCCCCCCGCGACCTGCCGGCGCCCCCCGCGCCACTGCCCGTGCCCCTCGTCCCCCTGCCGTCGCCCCCCTCCCGCGCCCCCTGCCGGTCGCCCGCGGCGCGTCGGCCGGCTCCTCTCGTCGCCCGTCCTTCGCCCCCTTTTTCCGTCCCTCTTCCAGCTCTCCCGCAGGCGCCACAGCGCGCCAACAACGACCACACTGCCCCTGCCATTCGCCCCCTGTCGTAGCCCATGCGCACCTGCCGACCCCGGTTGGGCACATGTCGTCTCACCCGGGAGTCATGAACGGCGCCCGCGGCCACCTGACGGCTCCCCGAGGCGCACAACTACGGAGCACAGACAGGAGCCCCTTCGGAATAACCCACAGCAGGACACTGCAGGCGACAGCGCCAAAATGATACAGAACCAGGCGACCTCAGCAGCACCGCATGCCCCTCCCGGAGCCCAACCGGCGAGTCCAAGGAGGTGCACAGAGGCGCTCATGACACGCGAACCAGAGACAACCTGCAGGAGCCAAGTCCCGCCACTCGCGTAGACCCCGCGGCATGTCACTGCCGGAGACGAGAGAAAGAAAATGAAGGTGAACAAGGTGAAAATGAAGAAGAACTGAGGAGAAAATGAAGGAGAAGAGAGGAGAAAATGACGGAGAACAAAGAAGAAAATAAAGAAGAGCAGAAGAGAAAATGAACGAGCACAAAGGAGGAAATGAAGGTGTACAGAGAAGAAAATGAAGGAGAACAGAGGAAAAAATGAAGGAGAAACAAAATAGAAAATTGAAGGAGAACACAGTAGAAAATGAACGAGAACAGAAGAAAACAGGAAGAAGAACAGAAGAGAAAATGAAGGAGGACAGAGGACAAAATGAAGGAACAAAGGAGAAAATGAAAGAGAACAAAAAAGAAAATGAAGGAGAACAGAAGAGAAAATGAAGGAGAACAAAGGCGAAAATGAAAAAGAACAGAGGAGAAAATGAAGTAGAACAGAAGAGAAAATTAAAGAAACAGAAGAAAAAATGAAGGAGCACAAACCAGTAAATGAAGGAGAACAGACGAGAAAATGAAAAAGAACAATGGCGAAAATGAAGGAGAACAGAGGAAAAAATGAAGGAGAACAAGTGAGAATAGTTGAAGGAAAACAGAGGAGAAAATGACTGAGAACAAAGGGGAAAAGGAAATATTACAAAGGAGAAGAAGAGAGGGGAACAGAGAAGAAAAGGAAAAAGAAAAAACGGGAAAATGAAAGGAGAACAGAGGAGCAAATGAAGGAGAAACAAAGGAGAAAATGAAAGAAGAACTGTTGGGAAAATGGAGGATCACAAGGGAGAAATGAATAGAAAGCAAAGAAAGAGAATATACATAAGAAGAGACAAAGGAAGAAAATGAAGTAAGAACAAAGGAGAAATGAAGGAACAGAAAGTAAAATGAAGAGAACAAGGAGAAATGAAGGAAACATGAGGAGAAAATACTGAGAGACAAAGGGGAAAAGGAAATATTACAAAGGAGAAAAGAGGGGGAACAGAGAAGAAAAGAAAAAAGAAAAAACGGGAAAATGAAGGAGAACGGAGGAGAAAATGAAAAAGAACAAAGGAGAAAATGAAGAAGAACTGTTGGGAAAATGGAGGATCACAAGGGAGTAAATGAAGTAGAACAGAGGAGAAAATGAAGGAGAACAGAGGAAGAAAATGAAGAAGAACAAAGGAGAAATGAAGGAGAACAGAAGAGAAAAGAAGTATAAACAAAGGGAGAAAATGAAGAGCAAAAGCAGTAAATGATGAGAACAGAGTGAGAACAAAAAGAGAACAGAAAAATAAATGAGAACAAGAAAAAGTTAAGAAAAATAGGAGAAAACGACAGAGAAGAGAGGAGAAAATAAAAGAGAACAAAATGAAAATGAAGTAGAACAGAGGAAAAAATGAAGGAGAACAGAGGAAAAAATGAAAAAGAAACAATGGAAAAAATGAAGAGAGAACAAAGGGGAAAATGAAGGAGAAGAGAGGAGAAAATGAAGGAGAAGAGAGTAAAATGAAAGATGCCAAATGAGAAAAATGAAATAAGCAAATTGAGAAATTAAGAGATACAAAGTGGAAAATAATGATGCAGAATGAAGTAAATTTAAAAATAAGAGTTGATAAAAATATTTTGAACAATAAAAATTGAATAGACAATTTAGAAAATTGAATGAATAAACAAATGAAAAATAAGGATAACAGATTGAAAATTTTGAATTGGACAACAAGTTGAGAAAATTAATAGATACCATCAGATAGAAAATTGGAATAGGCCTAAAGAATGAAGATTAAAGAGTCTAATTAATAAGGAGAACATTAATTATAACAGAAGGATACAAAGATGAATAGTAAAACAGACGATAAAATGAATAAACAGGTAGGATAAATAAACTGGTAACAGAGAAAAATAAGAACAACATATAAAAATAAATTAGTATACAGATATGAAACAATTGAAGAAACATGTGGAAAATTATGAAACGAAGAGATATAAATGGAAGTGAACACAAATGATATAATTGTATGTAACAGATGAGTCTAATGAGGAGTAAGAGATAAGAAATGAAGGAAAAGCAAAGGCAGAAAATGATGAAGAACAGATAGAAAATGAAGAACGACGTTGAAAAATAAGGAGAACAAGGATTAAAAAGAAGAGGCAGAAATTGAAATGAAGAACACAAGTATAATTGAAGTAAGAACAGATGAGAAAATGAGACATAAAAAGCCAAGCAGACAATATACATTAGAGAACATAGAGTAGAAAATTAATGGATAACAGAGGAGAAAATGAAGGGAGAACATTAGAAAAATGAAAACAGAACAGCGAAAAAGTAAAGGAAGAACAATTTATAAAAAAATGTAAAGTAGAATGAAACAAAATGAAAAACGATTACAATTACAAACAAAACGTAACAGTAAAATTCAGAAAAAAGAGTCAAACAGGAAAAGAAAGGAAAAGGAACAAACTGTAAAGAACAGAATCCTGGATACTAATTCCTTATCGAATTGCTATACATTGTGGGAAAAATGGAGAATACAGGATGTAAATGAATAGAGAACCGAGTAGAAATTTGAATGAGATAATAGTAGATAAAATTAAAGAGAACAAAGGAATAATGAAGGTAGACAAAAGAGAAATGAAGATTAAAGGAGAAAGATGAAATTTGTTAAAAGTAAAAATTTAGAAGAACAGAAAGAAGAATTAAGAGCACAAATGATTGAATGTAGTGTGAACCATAGAAAAGATAACATTATACAATTAAATGAAACAGAGTTCTAAAATAATTAGAAACATAATAATATACTCATACATTCATTATAATATCGGCAAACTGAAGTAGACATTCAAAATAGATATAAATGGACCTTAGTGAGACTTAAGTAGAATAATCAGATTTGCCAGATTGGATAAAATCAAGAATACAAAGGATTAATGAGACATAATACTAATAAGAATTTGTATTACGGAGTACAAGAGATAAATAAAAAAAAAAACATAACATTAGGATAACATAAGGAACATGATGGATCCAAAAAAGTAAATTGTAGAGAGAATCGAGAGAGAAAACAAAGAAAACAAGGATAAAAATTGAGGAAGAATAGAGGAGAAAATGGAAAAGAACAAAGGAGAAAGTGAATATAGACAGTAGAAAATGAAGGAACAAAGAATAGAAATAAAACGGACAGTAAGAAAATGAAAAGGAACAAAAGTTTAAATGGGGAGAAATGAAGGAAACAGAGGAGAAAGAAAAATCGAAGGAGAGAAATAAGAACTTGAGACAGAAGTGGAAAATGAAGGTAACACAAAGTAGTAAATGAAGTGAGAACAGAGGGAAAAATGAAAAGAACAGATGAGAAAAATTAAGGAACAAAGGCGAAATTGAAGGAAAACAGAGGAGAAAATGAAGAAGAGAGGAGAAAATGTAGGAGTACATTTAGGAAAACTTGAATGAGAACAAGGTAGAAATGAAGGAAACACAGAATGGGAAAATGAATGATGCACAAGTATAAATTAGTAAGATAGATTGCGAGAGAACAAAAAAACACGGAGAAAATGTAAGGTATACAAAAGAGAAAATGAATAAAACAAAAGAGAAAATAGATAAAAAAGATGAGAAGCAAGGAGAATTAGGATGAACAAGAGAATTAATATAACAATAGAAAATTATATAAACATAAGAAATGAAGGATGAACATTTAAGATACAATAAGGTGAATAAGGAGAAGAGACATGAAGTAAATAAAATAGGGAAATGAATTAATACGAAGAGGACTAAATTAAGTATTGGAACGTATAAATCTGATAACAATAGAAAAATAATACATATATAAAATAATAGAAAAATCATAAAAATAATTATCACAATATTAATAGATAAATTATTAGATAAAAAAGAGAATCATACGTAATAAATTAATGATAAAACAAAGGCGAAAATAAAGATAAAGAAAGAGATAAAATAATTAGCAAGATATATAACGATTATAGAAATTAAATTAAAAAAATAAGAATAACAAATTTGATAAATTAATTAGAACATAATTAAATGATATTATAAAAGATCATAAAATTAAATAGAAACAATTATTAATGAATTAAACATTGTAATAAAGAACATAACAAATAATTGACGAAAAAATTAAAATTATTCAGAAATAAACACAAAGAGGAAAGAATTTTAACAGATTGATATAATTAAGTGATAACAAAAAAAAAAAAAAGAATGAAAACAAAATCTAAAATAAAGTGAGATCAATGATGAAAAATGAGATAACAGAGGAGAAAATAAAATTAAGCACAAAATGTATTAAGATTGGTTTTAACAGAGTGATAAAATTAATTAGAAACAATTAAAAAGAATTATTTATAACAAAATGTTAAAATTGAATGAGAACCTATGATAAAATAATTATAACAGATAAAATAGTAAAATATAAATTTATAACTAAGTGATGGAAAGATTATTGATACTAGAGATGCATACGGAGTTAAAGATTAATTATAAATATAAACTTAATAGAACAAATATAAAATTAAGTATAAAATAAGTTTAAAATAAATTATCAAATGTTAGTAAATTTTATGTAGTCATGATGGGAGAAATAATAGTATACATATGATTAGAAATTATTATACAATATAAAATTAATAATAAACAAATATGAATTAAAAGTACACAAATATTGATGAATTATAACAGATTAGAAAATTATGTATAAAGAGATTAGAATTTAAATAATAACAAATTCTAAAATGAATTAGACATGATTATAAAATTAGATAGAACATGAATGAGAACATATAAATTATATTAAGTTAGAACAAATGCTACATTTGTAAACAATTAGAAAAGTAATTGATAACATATTAGTAAAAATAAGTATAACATAATAAAATTTAGTATATGAGATGGATGAAACTAATAAACAAATTATAAAATAATGTATAAAGAGCTAACAGTTAAAGCAAATGTATTAAATCAAAGAAAAAACAAAGTAAGAAATATGAATTATAAGTTATATAAAACAAAGTATAAATATTAATAAGAAGAATTATAAAATGATATAAATAATATATACAAATTAAAATTAATTAAACAAAAAATTATAAACAAATTATGAAAATAAATTAGAAAGAAGTTATTATCGCAAAATTTAAATTTATTATAATAGAGTATAAAATAGATAAACATAATAAAAATGAATAACATTAAACAAATTATAAACACATTAAAATTAGACACTGTAACAAATAGAAAAGTATAAAATATAATAACATGAATATAAAATAAAATGTGAACACAAAGTTTAAATGTTTTTAACAGATTAAAATGAATAGAACAAAGGCTGAAAAATTAATAGAGAACATTAGGAAAATTAAATTATGAGACATTATGAGAAATTGAATTATAGAACATAATGATGAAATTGAAAGAACAAATGCTGAACATGAGGTTAACATGGAAAATTAATTGATAACATAATAAAATATAAGAAGAGACATAATATAATTAGAGTATTACTATAACAAAATTAGATAATAACATATCTAAAATTGATTATTGAACAAATATATAAAATTTATAGAACAAACAATAAAATTAAAGATAACAACTGGGAGAAAATGAATGGATTACATAGTATGAAAAAATGATGAACAAGAAAAAATTGAAAATATTCAAAGAATTAAGGATAATAGAGATAAAAGTTATAATTATATCAAAGAAAAATAAATGTAATAATAGTGATTAAAATTATTGACAGGATCAAATGGATTAAATAGAGAATATTAAAAAATAAGATATTATGAAAATAATATGAAGAACAATTGAGAAAAAATTAAGAAAACAAGAAGAAAATGAAAGGATGCCAAATGGAGGAAATTAATAATGATATTATGATGAATTAATTAAGAGAACAGAGAAAAATATAAGTAGAACAAAGGCGCAAATGAATAAGTAGAATAATATTAGAAACAATTGAGAAATATATAGAATTAATATAGCGAAATTCTTAGAATGTAATTATCATAAGAAAATGATTAAAACAAGATGAAAATACAAGGTGAACTATTAGGAACAATAGAAAGAAAGACAAAGAATTAAAAAACAGAAAAAATATAAGCATATAAAAATGAAGAAAGACATGAAGAACAGAAGAAAATGATAGGACAGGAGAATAGAACAGATATAAAATGAGAAAAAGATGAAGTATTACTAATGATAAAAGAAGGAGAGCGAGCAAAGGAAAAATAAATGAAGACAAATTAATAACAAGATTGATAATGAAAAAAATAAGATTATAACATGAAAAATAGATTAGTAAGATTGAAGGAAACAATATATAATGAGAAAGAAAAATGAAGGAGCAAAGTCAATAAGAAATATATACATATGAGGCGAACATAAGGAATGAAAACAAGATGAAGAAAAGATAAGTAGGGAGAGGAATAAAGAAAATAAGAGAAAAAAATACAAATGAATCAAGGAAATGAAGCAGAGAAGAAAAATAGGAGAACATATAGATAAAATGAATAAGAACAAATCTAAATTAATGACACATATAGATAATTAAGTGAAAAAGATAAAATGAGAGAACATAGATTTAAAATAAGAGAACAAAAAATATGAAGATTAAAAGAGTTAAGGGTAGAATCATGAAAGAGAAAAATAAGAACAAGTAGGAACAAGAGAGTAGGCAAGAAATAAGATTACAATTGATAAAGAAGAATAAATTAAAAATAAAAAATTAAAAAGAGAAATGATAAATTAATTATAACAATTAATTTGAAATAAAGAACTAACAATATACTTATCATAGGAATGTATAACAATATAGATTACTATAGTAAAATCGAAGAAAATTTTTAGTTGATAATAAAATATATAATAAAACAAATAAATATGAGAGAAAATGAAGAATAGAACAACTATAATATATTCATAAGAAATGAAATAACAAAAATTAATACAAGTTAGGAAATTTTATAACAAAAAGAAAACTAAGCAACAAAAAACCATAAAATAAGAAAACAAGCAATAAAAACAGTTTCTCCTCGCAAATTTTTGGTACTTCAACCCCTCCCACATCTGTGTTGGGGCGTTGACTGGTTTGAATTGTGCAGGCAACCACAGTTGTGTGTTTATGGGTGCAGCAGCCTTGCCACATTCAGAGGACACCATCTCTAGACAGTCCACCCCATCCTCTGCTCCTTGCCATCTTTTCAACCCTTATGCAATAACATTCCCGTAGTCTTGGGGCAGGGATGTGTGGTATGGGTGTTTCAGTTAAGGACAAGCGCTCTTAATAGTTGTGATTGGGGGAATCCAATTCTTATCTTCCTCTGAGATGGACTGACCCACTGTGTCCAAAGAGTGGCCATTGCGTGGAAATAACAGAGGTTCAAATATACGTGGTTATGGTAATTGTGGAAAGTCATCTCTGGGAATGTGATGAAGGGTCTGGGGTGCCTGGGGTGCCTGGGCAGCTGAAAGCACAAAATTGGTGGCATCCGTACTTCCTTTGTCCTGGATGCTCGCCGTCATGCTTGCCTGGGTTTTGTTTGAATGAGCAATATTGTGTCTGAAAAGTTGTGGAGCTAATTTAAGACTCCAAATGAACTCTCTCTCCAAAGACAACATGTTTTTGTTTTGTTTTCTTACTTCACTTAGATGGGTGAACTAGAAAGATACTCAGAGACTCAGTCCATTTTAAAATTCAAAAGAAAGAAAAAAGAAACTGTTGACACTTGTTTGGGACTTTGTGAAAGCTGTCACTTTTGGTCCATGGGGATGGCTCTGTCAGGCTCTCACCTGAAGATCTGGGGCTGCTTTACAGGATTCTGAGCTGACACTTAACTCTCAAGCTCTTTAGACTACAAAAAGCTCTATTTAGAGCCTCAGCACCTTTGTTGCCATTTTCTTCCAATTCCCCCCACTCTCAGGCGGCCACTTTCAGCAAATGTCTTGAAGAGAGGAGAAAGTAGAGTTGGGTACTTGACTTGCAGTCCGTGCTGTCCTTCTCTTTAATAACTAAATTTAACAACCAAGCAGGGCTCCTAGGGACTCACGGAGAGTGAAGTCTAAGCTAGATCCTCTGCGAACACATTACGGTCGTCTACCTTGGTGTTCTCGTGGGACTCCTACGGATGGGAGTGGTGTCTCTGAGCCTTGCTTGCTTTTGGGAACTTTTCCCTCCTACTGGGTTGCCTTGTCCAGCCTTGATATGAGGGCATGTGCCTGTTCTCATTGTAACTTGTTATGCAGGGTTCAGTTGCTATCCCTAGGAGGTCTGCTCTTTTCTGAAGAGAAATGAAGGAGCAGAGGGGAGGTGTGGGACAGGGACTGGAAGGGGAGGAGGGAGGGGAGACTGTGGTCGGGACATGAGAAGAGAGTAAATTAAACATTTAAACAAAAGAACTAGATTCAAGATTTTCATTTATTGATAGATGTTTGAAAACATCTTTTATTAACTTGGTGTGTGTGTGTGTGTGTGTGTGTGTGTGTGTGTGTGTGTGTGTGTGTGTGTGTGTGCTACAGCACTCGTGTGGAGGTCAGAGACCATCTTGCAGGGTTAAGTCCTTCACCTTGCTGCAGTAGGGTCTTTCTTGTCGTTTCTGCTCCCGTGCTATACGCTCCAGGCTAGCTGGCCCACGGGCTTCCACGGGCTCTCCTCTTTCTGCCTCCCACGTCGCTGTAGGAGTGCTGCGATTACAGATGTGTAACACTGCATGTGGCTCCTTATGTGGGTTCTGGGAACTGAACTCGGGTCAACAGGTTAGTGCAGTTGGGCCTTTTACCTGCTGAGTCGCATGCCAGGCCCTGAAATTGTCTTTTAGAATAGTAACCATGCTCTGTTGCTTTAAAAGATGTTCTTGAGAGACTTAAATCTTAATATTTTTATAAACCATAGCTTGAAGCAGAGTCTATTCAGCTTTTTAATTTAATTCTTTTGTTTATATTTTATTTTACTTACTTTTTAAATATTTTCAGTCATGGTCTTGTTGCCCTGGCTGTCCTGGGACTCAATGTGTAGATGAGGCTGGCCTTGAACTTACAGAGATTCAGCTTTGAGTGCTGGGACTCAGGGTGTGCATCACCATACCCAGTTTGTATATTTCTATAATTTTTTCTTTCATCTTTTCCCAATATTCATGATCACTTTTATAGATGAAAGCATACTTTTTTCTTTTTTGTTAAAGGTATGTTATTTAGATATACTTACACAATGAAATAGGTTTTTCATAGGTGTCTGTGCTTATGAAATAAGTATCTAAGCGTCACACAGAATATTGTCCTAAGTTCAGAAATTTACCCTTTCTCCCTTAGATATTCTCATTTTTATTGACTTGACATTAGTTTTGTCTTTTGGAGCTTTGTATAAAGAGGATCAAACAGTATTTATGCTCATCTTGTTTTTAAGATGGTTACTTGTTTCTTTAATTTGTTTCTGTCTAATTCTGAGTAGGGTTTCACTAAATGAGCCCAACAAAGTTGGTGCATCCTTCTCCTGTTGAGGGTGTGGGCTGTTTCTAGCATTTGGCCATTAAAAATACAGATGCCATGAGCATTCTTAGCTGAGGGTTTCTGTGGCCACTGCTTGCTTGTTTTCACTCCATTTTCATCCGACCTCCATCATCTTTAACATCTGCGCCTCCTGGGACTCAGCCTTTGCTTCTTTGCTTGACTTCTGGTGGTTTGCTTTCTTGTGTTTGGTCATTTTTGGTTGGATCCTGTTTTGCTCGTTGTAGGAATCCTGAGGGGCCTGAGTGTTTTCCGATTTGTGTCTGCAGGGTATCCAGTGTGCTTCTGAGAAACACTTGAGATTAATTTCTCCCTGGTGGTTCCCTAACAGAGAGAGTGTATTTTCAGACGCCTCCTGTGAGAGGGAAGGTTTGTGCTAGTAGATTTTCAAGAAACTTGTGTTTTTAAGAGAAATATCTTGAAGATTAGTCTATCATGTATTGTATTATAATGGCATTCTTAAACCAAGTATGCTCCATGCCTCTCTCCTTGTATCTTTCCCTCCACCCAGTTTCCTTTCTTCTTACACACACACACACACGCACACACACACACACACACACACACACACACACACCACCCTAACCCCCCAGCTCCCCTCCCTCATCCACCCCATTCATTTGGTTTCCTTTCTAGTTTTTAGGCTTTACTCATGTAACCCATTCATATCTATGCATATACAGATTTCAAACTACGATCTGAATATGAGAGGGAACATATGGGGTTGCTGCCTTTCTAGTTTGACTCCCCTCGTTTAATAGAATACTTTCAAGCTCTACCCATTTTTCTACAAATATCATAATTTTATGGACTATGAAAAGTAATTAAAATGATTCCAAGTTATGGCCTGAAGTAGGTAATTTTCCAGGTCAGCTCCTGTAATAATCTTTGCCCTCAAGGATGACCTGTTCCCAATGGGGTAGTTTGTCACAGTTTCTGGACTTCCACCCTTTACTTAGCGTCCTTCGAAGCTGGGGGCTGAATCCCCCAGGGCAGCTCAAAGCCCTCAACCACCTCTCTTCAGTTATCTTAGAGCACATGGATTCTCTTGGCTTACTGAGCTTAGATACGCATTAAGAGGGGCTGGAGAGATGGCTCAGTGTTTAAGGGCCCTGACTTCTCTTCCAGAGGACCGGAGTTCAAATCCCAGCACCTACATGGCAGCTCAGAACTGTCTGTAACTCCAAGATCTAACACTCTCTCATAGACATACTTGCAGGCAAAACACCAATGCACATAAAATAAAGGTAAAAGTTATCTTAGATATGCATTAAAGACTCAGAAAGCCAAGAGCGAAGCTTGCCTGTAAACCCAGCATTTGGGAGCTGGGGCAGGAGTTTAAGGCCAGCCTGAGCTACACAGGGGAGACCTTCTCTAAAGACAAGCCTCCTTATCTTTCTTGTACTGGTAGATAATAATAGCTTGCTTTCCTCTCCTTCACTGCCTGGTAATACCTGGCCACCTTTTTGCCAGAAGAGTAAGTCTCTTACATACTGTATCATAGGCTCGCCTCCGCCTTCTGCATGGGACACATCTCTGTTTCATGCTTGCCTCTTCCTCTGGCTCTGCAGTTCCCTTCGGCTATCTCTGATGAGAAGAGGCAGAGCTATTTGTCTCCAGCTCTGCCAGCCTCTAATATGGATGTCAAGATTTCTCTGGCACACGCTTCCCATTTTCCTGCCTTTGCATGGGTGAGTGTGAATCCTGGGTGCTTTTTTGTTGCCTGGCTTCCATGGACCCACGAGCTGTCTGAGAGCTGGACATGCACTTTCCATGCTATGCCTCTTCCTCCAACTTGACACATCAACCTGGTATTCGGATGTTGGCTGTTTCCTAGTTTCACTGAAGATGATTTTTCATCCCCACTTTCCATTCTTTGGCAGAGGGACTTGTGTGGAAACATGTGTGTGCTTCTGTTTTATTCCAGGTGGGCTGGTGGTAGACAGCACTCATCAAACTACTCAGGGCTGTAGCCTTACACAGGTGTGGGGAGCTGTGTCCTTGTCAGGCCCCAGTCTTCTCTGCAGAGAGGCACTCCTGGTGCGTGCTGGCCCATCCACCCAGTCTTGCCCTGCACCATGCTGGCTTGCCTCCTTGAGTAGACTAAGCACTTCTTCAGGCAGGACTCTATTGTCTGTGCACATGCTGTGCCTAGTATGAAGTAAGCACCCAAGAAATACTTGTTGACTGAATGGTTTTGGGGTCTCTTGGAACCCAAGTCATATTTCATGTTTAGGGCTCCAGATGGGTGGACTCTGGATGCTTAGCTGAATACCCTGAGGCATGTTGGGTAAGTTCCAATGGCATGCTATGACAGAGTGAAAGCTTCACTAGGATCCACAAGATCTGGCTTTCTGGATAAATTCTATCACCTTTCTGTAACCCTCCCTGTCTTCTATTCATAAAATGGAGTTGTGATTGGTGGCTCTAGCTGCCTTGTAAGGATGTTTGAGGCAACAGAGAGCCTTAGGACAGCCAAGACCTCTTTGTACAGGTCTCATGACTCAAAAGGAAAGGCTTTTTTGTGCTACACAGGATGCCAGGGGTTTACTCGTGGTCACTTAATCCTGCTTTTAGTCTGGTTTACTCTCCTAAATTGGGAAGCTGGAGGCCAACGGCTGGACGATGTTGGGAGCCTGCAGTGATCTCTGTGGCCACGGGGTGTCACCCTCTGCCTTATAATGGTGAATTATTAACTCCCTCACAACCCAGGTTCTTAGCTATGAGCCTGCTTGTCTGGATCCCCAGTACCTGTTCAAACAACTCCAGGCATCAGCCCAGGAGGCTATCACAACCATCCATCTTGGCCTTCGTTTCCAGGCACAAGGTACTTATGCAATTTTAATTTATTTTAAATTTTACCTAACCAGTGCATGACTAGAAATGGCCAAGTGTTCATGAATTCAATTTCAGGACCCAAAGCCAGCAAATTTAGAATTGGTCATGGTAAGCCCTCTACCACTCAGTTCCCATGTTTTTTGACACTAAAAAAATGTGCTTTAAGACCGCTGCCTCAGGGTAACCTAGTTATTGTAATAGCAAGACCAGGGAGAAGAAACCTCAGACCCCACCAAAGGCATCTAGACAGATGAAGGCACTGCGTACTCAGGTTTAGTCCCATCTTTCTGGGTCTTTCTTGGGCATTTCCCCTTGCTGATTGCGCTCTTCTTTTAAAATATTGTCCTCCTAGAAATTATCATAATGAGTGAGTTAACCCAGAAGCAGAAAGACTCAAATGGTATATACTCGCTTATAAGTGGACACTAGCCTAAGGAACATGTCCCATGAAAGTCTTCACTTACCAGGAAAGTGGGATAGAGGTGAGGACATCCTATTGGGACTCTAGGTGAGAGAAGTATGGGAGAATGGGGAAATAGAAGGATCCAGAGGATCCTAGAAACCTACAAGAAGAGCACTATGGGGGCGGATCTGGGCTCAGTGGTTTTGCTCAAACTATGGCACCAACCAAGGACAATACGTGCAGTGAGCATCAAACCCCTACCTAGATCTAGCCAATGGACAGGACATTCTCCACAGTTAAGTGGAGAGTGGTGTCTGACTTTCACACAAACTCTGGTGCCCCATATTTGACCATGTCCTCTGGATGGAGAGGCTTGGTGGCACTCAGAGGAAAGATAGCAGACTGCCAAGAAGGGACTTGATACCCTATGAGCATATACAGGGGGAGGAGGTCCCCCTCAGTCACAATCATAAGGGAAGGGAATAGGGTGAAAGCAGGAGGGAGGGAGGAATAGGAGGACACAAGGGATGGGATAACAATTGAGATGTAATATGAATGAATTAATAAAAAATTATAATGTTAAAAAAATACTGTCCTCAGCTTTTGTCCACTGTTTTTCTTGTGCTTTGCTTGTTAGCTTTTAATCCTCCATGGCCTTTTTCCACATCATCTCACCATGTCTCGAGGGACTTGCTATGGCTTCTATTCTCCTACCTTATACAATATCTTTGCCTTGCAGTAATATAGACGTCTACATCTCTTCTACATCTACTTCTGTGTTTGTCCTCTCTACTGGAGAATACCCTCTGCCCTTGAGCATATTGCTTTAAAAAGCAGCTCAGGTATTTACATATAAACACATTAAAATTTATTCCCGTTAGCTGCATCACTCCATCAGTTCTGTTCATCGTGTATTGTTGTAGAAACTACCGCCTTAAGATATTTATTGCCTATAACGGTTAATCTTCGCTGTCAATTTGACTGGGCTTAGGCTTAGAAAATGGGTAAAGCCAGGGCCCAGAGGGGCTTGCTGAGACTGAAGCACCAAGCAAGGACCTTGCACGGATTGGAACTAGGTCCACTACACAGATGTAGCTGCTGGGCAGCTCAGACATCATGTGGGTCCTCTAGTAAGGGGAGCAGGGCCTGTCTCGGACACGGCCTCTGTTGCCTGCCTTTTGTTCATTTCCCCCTGATGGGACTACTTTGCTAGGGCACAGGGGAAGAGGACACACTCAGTCCTGATGTGACTTGATGAGCTGGGGTGGGTGGGTGGGGTCCCTTTTTTGAGGAATAGAAGAGGGGTAATAGGGAGAGGGAGGAAGGGTGAGACTGGGAGGGGAAGAGAGGTGGGGTCACAACCAGCATGTAAAGTGAGTAAACAAATGAAAAAAGCAAAAAATTAAAAAGAGAAAAAGAAGAAAATTAACTCTAAATTGTAGTATAAAAAAAAAAAAAAAGAAAGAAAGAAAAAATGGGTAAAGCAAACTTTGTCTGTGTCTGTGAGGGTTTCCCAGAGAAGATTGGCCTGTGGTATCAGCCAGCTGAGTGGGGAAGCCCTGCCCTTAATGAGGACGGCTAGGTGGGAAAACAATGAATGAAAGAGCTCACCCAGATAGCACTGTGTACAGAGTTTCCTGCCACCTTTGTCAGCGGATGTCACACTCCAGCTTTTTAGACATTTAGACATGGAATCGCACATGTCCCTCTCCAGGGAACTTCCAGGCCTTCAGCCTCAGACTGATGCTGGATCCCTGGGGCTTCTTTTCTGGGCTTCAAGGCTCTTGATCTGAGTAGCTACTGATGTCCTGGCTCTTCACCTCTTAGGAGGCCACTGTGTTGGCTACTCTTATGTCAACTTGACATACAAACTAGAGTTATCTGAAAGGAGGGAGCCTATAATATCTAGCTGTAAGGCATTTTCTTAATTAGTGATTGATGGAGGAGTGCCCTGTCCATGGTGGGTGACGCCATCCCTGGGCTGGTGGTCCTGGGTTCTATAAGAAAGCAGGCTGAGCAAGCCATGGGAATCAAGCCAGTAAGCAGCACCCCTCCACGACCTCTGCCTCAGCTCCTGACTCCAGGTTCCTACCCTGTTTGAGTTCCTGTCATGACTTATGTTGATGATGAACAGTGATATGGGAGCAAAAGCCAAACAAATGCTTTGCTCCCCAATTTGCCTTTTGGTCATAATGATTCATCAAATCAATGGAAACATCAAGATAGCTACGGTGGCATTGTCCAGATTCTAGCCATATAAGCAAATTTAATAAACCTACTCTTATGGTTATATACACATATGGATATATTTGTTCCGGAGTCTGAAATAGGCAGCAGAGAACAGAGTATACTATTGGTTCTTTTCCTCTGTAGAAGGTGGACAAATAATGTCATCCTTAGAACAATACTTTCTGGCTCTGTGCTCTCTCATTTTAGCATTTTCTCTTGCTCTTTTGCTTGGCCTTCAGCCTCATGGATCTGATTTCTGTTGCTATGCTGTTTTGCCTTTTCTGTAATTTTATGAAAACGGAGCCTCATGACACTTATAACCTCTCGTGCTTGATCTCCTTTCCTTAGCCCAATTAACACCTTCAACACCTTTCCAAAACTGTATTTTTTTTTCCATGCTGCTTGCATGCTGGTGATAGCATCTCCATTCATTCTGATGCCCAATTCAGCTAACTGGCTGCTCCCTGCTGCGCCCCCCCCATCCCCTCCCCCATGTGCCCCCTTCTGCTCTGCCCTCCCCCAATGAGTGGGTGTCAGAAGCTCCTGCAGCTTCCTTCTCTTCTGTGCTGGCTCCCCTCTTCACTCTCAAGGATGTAGACAGCAGAGGCATCCTTTGCTTCTTGCCGTTTCTAACTGGCGTCCTGGTAAGACTTCAGCCTTCCTCTCATGCCACCAATGCGACCCAGGCTGCAGATCTGACCCTTTGACTCTACCACCCAGGCTTTCCCCACAGGCTTCTTAATTAACAGATAACACTTCATGCTTACACTTACTTCTGCCTAAGTCTATCTTCTTTCTGTTTTAGAACTTTCTCAATGTGCTTGCACTCAGCACTCCTGACTTTCTCTTAAGGCTTTGCATATGCTGTTTTCTGTGCCTGGGAGATCTCTCCTCTTCTGTCATCTAGCCAATTCTCCTCTCTTTAAGAGCTAAGCCTGGCAGCGGCTGCTCTACAATGCTTTCCGTGGCCATAACTTCAGGTTGGGTTAGGTCTTCTTTGGAGCATGGCGTTCATCAGTTTTCATTTCCAGTCCTGTCTCCAGTTCTAAGATACTGATCTGGCCTTTCTACGGGACTTTTCAATTCCTTGAGGAGTTTCCATTTTGAATTTACCTTCTTATCCCTGGGACAGGGCTAGGCACTTTGTAAACACTCCATTGTTAACCTTGATTGTCAACTTGATTGGGCTGAAACACCTAGATTAGTAAAGGTCATCTCTGTGTAATTTTGGAGACAATTGGATCATAGGGGCTCTGGCCTAATAATTGGTTTAATCCATTGATTGGCTTGAAATTTGAATGGACTATGGGTGGGGGTTAGAGCTATGGAATGTGGAGGCAAGAGGAAACCTTAGATGTCCTTCCTTGGGTGTCTTACTTTTTTTTTTTTTTTTTTGAGACAGGTTGCTCAATGGACTGGGGCCCCTCTTGTAAACTAGATTGGCTGGCCAGCAAGCCTTGGAGATCAGCTTGTATCTATCTCCCTTGTGCTGAGGCTACAAACTCTTAACATCATGCTAGCATTAGTTTTTGTTTTGTTTTGTCTTTAACCAAAACATTAAAGAGGAATGTAGGCTGAGAGAAAGCTAAGAGGGCAGCAAAGAGATCCTAGATGATGACAAACAAGAAAAAAACGAGATGCACATTATTACATTTCTGTAGAGAAGAGGCGCAGGTTTCTGCGTCTCCAGTAGTGCTGTTTTCCCATCCCACAGCTGGATGGACGTGACTTGTCATTTCTTACTGTGAACTGCAGTTGTCACACTGGCTTCTCAGCACCGTCTACCTGAATCCCAACCAGAGAAGGAGGTGGATCTGGTGACCCTCATTTAACCAGTATGCCCCTGAGGCTTCGTGGAGAGATGGCAATCACACCCTCTGGCTGGATCTTCCTGTTTCTGTGTCGCCCTCTAAAGGGAGTCCCCACATCAGGTGTGTGCAGAGGTGACGTGCGTGAGAAGGCCTGGTGGCTCTTTGCAGATTCTACAATGAGACAAGAGAGACCCAAGAAAGAACATCCAGAGGCGGAAGCTATTGTCGGATGGAGAGCAATCTCCGAGTCAATGAAATGTTAGAACAATTTAATATTAGATTAACAGGAGAACTGTGAGTCCCCCCCCCCCCCAAAGTCTTAATGTCCTCTAGTAGCACAGCAGGGGCAGCTGGCCAAGGAAACTTTTGATTAGTTGGAGCTTTATGGGAGGAAGCATTTCCTGTAGCAGGCTTTTTTGTTCTGTTTTTTATTTTTTATGAATGAGAAAACAAATGGCCCTCAAAAGGGATAATCATAAAAGGTTTTCCTAGCTTCTCTTCAATAGATGTTCTTGTGTCAAATGATGCTGAATTTTTATTTTATTTTATTTACTTATTTATTTAATCTGAGACAAGGCTTCTCTGCATAGCCCTGGCTGCCCTGAAATTCACTCTGTAGATCAGGCTTACCTAGAGCTCATAGAGATCCACCTGCTTCTGCCTCCCAAGGGCCAGGATTAAAAGTGTGGACCACCACTCAGCTCTGATGCTGAGTCTTTTGTTGTTTTGTTTTGTTTCTATTTATTTTTATTAATTAATTTATTCAGGTTACAACTCAATTGTTATCCCATCACTTGTATCCTCCTGTTCCTTCCTCCCTCCCACTCCTACCCTTTTGCCCTCCCTTAGGTCTGTGACCGAGGGGGATCTTCTCCCCCACTTTATGGTCACAGGCTATCAAGTCTCATCTTGGTAGCCTGCCTATTCTTTCTTTGAGTGTCCCCTGGGTTCCCCATCAAGGGGAGGTCGTCAAATATGGGCCACCAGAGTTCATGTCAGAGTTAGTCCCTGCTCTCCATATAAATGTGGAGAATGTCCTGTCCATTGACTAGATCAGAGTAGGAGTTTGATGTTTATTACTTGTAGTGTCCTTGGTTAGTGCAACAGTTTGAGCAGACACCCCTGGGCCTAATCCACCTGTTATGATGTTCTTCTTGTAGGTTTCTAAGATCATCTGGATTCTTCTATTTCCCCATTTCCTATATTTCTCTTACCTAGAGTCCCAGTAGGATGTCCTCACATCTATTCCAATCTCCTGGTAAGTGAAGACTTTCATGGGACATGCCTTTTGGGCTAGTGCCCAATTATAAGTCAGTATATACCATGTGAGTCTTTCTGCTTCTGGGTTAACTCACTCAGTATGACCATTTCTAGTTCTATCCATTTGTCCACAAATTTTTGGATTTCCTTGGTTTTTTTTATAGCTGAGTAGTATTCCATAGTGTAAATGTACCACAATTTCTTTATCTATTCTTCAACTGAGGGACATTTAGGCTGTTTCCAGGTTCTGGCTATTACGGATAAGGCTGCTATAAGCATGGTTGTGCATATGTCCCTGTTGTGTGGAGGAGCATTTTTTGGGTATATTCCAAGGAGTGGAATAGCTGGGTCTTGAGGAAGCCCTATTCCCAGTTTTCTGAGAAAGCGCTAGATAGATTTCTAAAGTGGTTGTACAAGTTTGCATTCCCATCAGCAATAAAGGAGTGTTCTCCTTTCTCCATATCCTCGCCAGCATGTGTAGTCACTTGAGTTTTTGATCTTAGCCATTCTGATGGGTGTAAGATGGAATCTCAGGGTCGTTCTGATTTGCATTTCTCTGATGACTAAAGATGTTGAGCATTTCTTTAAGTGTTTCTCAGCCATATTCCTCTGTTGAGAATTCTCTGTTTAGTTCTGAGTCCCATTTCTTAATTGGGTTGTTTGGTTTGGTGGCGTTTAATTTCTTGAGTCCTTTATACATTTTGGATATTAGACCTTTGTCAGATGTAGGGTTGGTGAAGAGCTATTCCCAGTCTACAGGCTGTCGCTTTGTTGTGTTGACAGTGTCTCCTGCCTACAGAAGCTTCTGATGCTGGGTCTTAACACCATGCCATCAGTCTTTGTTTTGAGTGGGAGATGAACATTTTCCTTTGAATAACCTAGAGACTGAGGCACAGGCTGCCTGGCTTTAGATACTGATGCATCATCTTCCAGATGTAGGACCCAAGCAATTTGCTTAACAGTCTCATGCCTTAGATCTGTTGATGCCTCACAGGCTTACTTAGTATTTACTGATGTAACCAACAGAAAGCACTTAACATATTGCTAATAATAATGTAGCAAGCATGCTTTATGTTCGCAGGTAGCTGGATTCAGTTTTTTAAAGAAAAATTGTTATGTTTCATTCTTATAACAGTATGGTGACACGGGCAGCGTAGGGATTACTGTTGCTTTTTTTTAAAGGTTAATTTATTTTTATTTTAAATGTATAGGTGTTTTGCTTGTATGTTGTTTATTTACTACTTGTTTGCAGTGCCCTGGAGCCCAGAAGAGGTCGTTGGAGCCTCTAGAACTGGGGTTACAGATTGCTGTCAGCTGCTTTGTGGGTGCTGGGAACTGAACCCAGGTCCTCTGGAAGAGCAGCCAGTGCTCTTAAGCCCTGGGCCATCTCTGTAGGCCCACTGTTGGTTTTGATATACCAGAAAAATGTAGCCCTGAAAGGTCAGGGGGCTTAAGCCAGGACACACACTATTGAAATGTGTCCCCAGTTACCTGTTTAGGCTGATTTTTGCCAATCATTTACACTGGTAATAGAATTAGCAGTTACTGTGAGAGATTGAAGGGTGGGTATTTTGGGAGATGCTTTTGGCCATTTCCTTGTGGATTTCCTGCTCTTAGGTTGGCAATCCCTGGGAAGCCCACTCCGAACAGGGCTCTACGGATTAGTGAAAAAAATCATACTTGCTGAATTTGGAAATGAAGCCTTTCTTCTATTAGTTTATTCTTGAGATTGTTTTGTATAGACTTATTTTAAAGTTTTAGCTGATTAGAGAGGGGGTAAATATTCATGTTCTAATAAATATTTGTTGAGTACCCATGGTGTGCCAAGAAATGTGCAAAGGGATTTTCCCACACTTGTTGTCTTTTAATACGTACCACAATCCAAGGTATTATAGGGCATTCTCTCCATTTTACAAAAAGAAAATAAGAAAGAAAAAGAAACCAAAGCTCAGAAGTTTTGAATAATGTACCCAGATCTTTCAAGGAGTGTTCGAGGATAATGACATATGGTTTAAGTCTTACATTACTAAACTGACACAGTAGTATAGAGAAAGGTAATATATCAGGAAGAATCTGGACTTGGGTAGGAAATCAAGGAGTGTTTACCATGAAAAAATTGGCCAATGCAGTTTATCAAATTAGCAATAGAAAAAAATCACACAACCAATTTAATTGATGACATTAAACATTTGATCAAATTCACCTTTTTATTAGTGATTTCAAAACTCTCTTGGATAAATAGCAATAAAAAGAAATGTCCTTATGATGAAGATAGGAATTTATTAAAAGAATAATAACCGTGGTGACATTTTACAAGTTTCTTTGATAAGATCAGAAAGGAGATAATGATGTTCTTTCATTGCCATTTATCTTTGACACTGTATCTGAAGTTCCAGCCATGGAGTTAACTAAAGAAGAAATCAGGGTAAAATGAGTTGAAAGGAAGAAATAACCCCCATTCTTGGCAGGTGGTGTTTACATATCTAGGAAGCTTAATTTGGCCAGGTCATTGGCTTTGTGGTTAGTTGTCAATATCCACAATCAGAAGGTGGAATTTTAAAACTATACCATTTATGATAATGGCTCGAAACAAACTGTCAACAATATGTTTAAAGGAAGTCATGTAAAGCCTCTGTGTAGCTCTCTGCTTCATTCAGTGTTTTCTGATCCTGTGGTGTGCCTGAGAGGCCAGTCTAGTGCTTTTTTATTATTGACAAGACTCCCATTCTTTTACAAGATAGGGAGAGGTGTCACATGGTCACTTAAAGGATGGGTGCTTGACTTACTTTGCTCTTCCCAGTTTTCAGCTCCATGTCCTTCTGCCAGCCACTAGAGTAATCACATCGCTCTACATTTAGAGTTCTTTTGTGATTTAGGGTGTGATTTAGTTTGCTTCTTGATGGCAGCCTTTTTCTTCTGCTTAGTTTTCATCTTCCTCCCCAATACTGTCAGTCATCTCTTACATCCAAGGCCTTCTGATAGATGCCCTTTGTCTGCTGTCATCTCTTCTTTATCCTTAGCATTCATTAAAAAAAAGTCTCACGGTCATTTTACTATGGTTGCAGATAGAAGGAAAAAAAATGAATGTACGAGTTTAATCTGCTACTTCTAACCAGAAGTTCTACAGAGTTATGAAGAACAAAGCAACGGGGCAGTGCTTACTGTGAGGATGTCCCAAACAGGCTGCCTACTTCACAGAGTTCTGCTAAGAGATTCCTTTTACTTGGCATTTGAGTTTGCTGCTGCTACACCAGCCATTCCTGGGGCTCAACCCAGCCTTGAAAGCCTATCTTCACACTGTTTCCTCAAAGCGTCCATGCCTGAAAGATTTGGGTTTGATTGACAGGGAGACCGCAATCCTAAGCCTCCAGACCCCACTTCATTCATGAGATTGCCTTTGGGGGCTTGAATGAGCATAGACCAGCTTGAACAATGCCATTAATTAAAGCATGTTCTAATTGATTGGATAATCCCTAGGTAGCTTAAGTTTAAGGAAAGAGAAATGAGAAAAACAAAAATAGATGCAGAAATATAGCTAGGAAATGCTCTTCTTTCTTCTCAGACCCATCCTAACTCGTAAGTGGCTAATAGCAAAGGTTGTCCCAACTTGTGGCTAAATGAACGGTCTCTTCATTCCTTCTATCCTTGCTGTCTACCTCCATGAACCCACACTGCCCCTCCCTAACTGTTAGACTGTGGAGTAAATACAATGACCAAGAGTGGGAAGGAACCCTGTGCTCACACTATGTGCCTACTCCATACCATCTCAGTTACAATCCCCAATATTAACCAAGTTTATATTTTATCACATACAAACAATGAAGCACTTTCCCATGCATTGTCTCATTTCAGAATCACGATGTGTTGTGTAGTTGGTGATGTTCTTATTTTACTAATAGGGAAACGGAGGCTCTCAGAAGTAATGTGATTTACTAAAGTTAATTAGCTAATCACTTATAAACTAGGATGCTGTGTTTTGGGGGCAGTACACTTATCTCATTAGTGATGGTTGCTACAACCTACATTTTCTTGGAGACCATAGTGGCTCCTCAATTTTTTTTTGTTTCTGTAACACAAATGCATAGTGTACTGAGTTATATGAAAGTGCACATCTATGTAATGAATAAAGCAATAGGAAAATACCCTTGATCCTAGAAAGTGCCCGTGTCCCTGCTTTTCTCTCAGTTCCCTCCCTCTGCCAGATGGTTTCAGTCTCTTGGCTGATCTGTTTCTTTCCTTTCTGGTTTTCACATATATGAAGGCGAACACTTGCTTTGTGATCAAATATGCATCTTTAATCTGAGCCTTTCCCTGCTTTCCCCCAAACTCCTTGAAGAACCACCTCTGTAGCATGGCCCCCAGTTATTCTCTTGTTTAATGTTTACTAAGCATCTCCCAGGAGCCCTCCCAGAAATATAAAGTCTCATGGCCAATGTCATGTGTGTTTTTTTATTTCTTTCCTCCATTATTAGAAATGTTATAATATTTTCCTCTATTATAAGAAAATTTATAGATAATATATTTTTGGTTCTTGTACGTTGTTTGTGGTGTGTGTGTATGTGTGTGTTAAATATGAGTGTGTAGGTACATACTCCTGTAGAGGCCATAGCAGAATGCTAGTTGCCTTCCCCTAAGTTGCTCTCCTCTTTATTGTCCTAAAATAAAGCCTGTCACTGAACTGGAAACTTGCTATTTGATTAACCTGGATGGACAGCAAGTTCTCAGGATCTTCCTGTCTGCTACCTCCCTGGTCCCCAATGCTGGGATTATGCATACATGCAGCCATGCCTGGCTTTTTGCATGGGTGCTGGCAATCTGAGCTCAAGTCCTCATGCGTGTGAGCAGGTTAAGTTAGTAGGATTCTTCAGTAAGGTACAGTAACATACGTCTGTAATCCCAGTGCTGGGGAGACAGGGGTAGGAGGATCAAGAATTTAAGGCTATCTTTGAGTGCATAGTAAGATTGAGGTTAGCCTGGCCTACAGGAGAGTCTGTATCAAAAATATTCTGTAGGATTTAAATGAAAATCCCACCAAGGGATGTCTTTTGAATTTTCACAGTTGTGCCTTCATCCTTCACATTTAGAGTAACCATTCTATGTCATATCATGGTGCCAGGTATTAGAACTTGTTGGCAGTTAGACGTACGTATTGACCATATTCATGCTAACTGGAGTTTGTGTCAACTATCTTCAGGTATAAATTTGCTGTTGAATATTTCTTAAATTTGAAAATCCCTAGACTCACGAGAAAGCATGTATACTTTTCCAGCTTGAGAGACTCTTCTGTGAAGTTAACCCTTGTAGCTCTGGGTCCCAGTATAGTCAACGCACAATTACAGCACTAATATTGAAGTCTCTCAACAGTATTTAGTTACCAAAGGCCATCCATCAGATGCAGAACTCACTCACATTAGGCTGTAAAGATGATCATGGAAATTAAAATAGAAAATCTTATAAAAACTTCACATTACTAAGGGTATATTTATAGACCTACTTGAGAAACTTTGAAATATTTACCTCTGTTAAAGAAAAGGCATGAACTCCCATGCTGAGTGAAATAACAGCTCGCCACTCAGTCTGGTTTTGAAGGCTTGGTGAATCTCTGACCTGAGGTGGCTCAGCCTCAGCAATGTCTTGTTCTTGTACCACCTGATGACCCCACAGGAAACTGCCTGGAGGATTGGGAAGATGCCTCAGGGTTGCAGACAGCGCCTGGATAATCACTGTGCAGTCAACAGCGTGTTAAACCCTGAGACCTCCATTTGGGTTCCAAGAAAGCACACTATAAGTTTCACTGGCAAACTGGAAGTTGACCTATTTTTCCAGTGTGGTTTCCTGGCAAACAGAATGTTTCCATTTCGCTCTGTTATTTCTCTAGCCACCAGCCTCAGTGCCACCGACAGCTCACGGTGCCACTTTGAATCATGTCTGTTTCAACGTATGGATCTGAGTTCATGAGTTTGTGACTCCTAACAGGGTCTGACTCAGAGAGCCGTAGAATTCCAGGAGACTAGGAAAGAGCCGATGGTTCTCAACCAGGTGGTCTCAGGAGCCCCTAATGTGTTTCCCTGCCTTCACCCTTCACCCTAATCCTTTCCCCACAGGGCATCCTAGTTGCCTCCTGCCAGGTCTCGCAGAGCGGACAGAGGGATGCTGAATGCGGGCTTGGAGGTGCTTACACAGGAATTTATTTAAAGAATGCCCTTTTGAGAAATGGAGGAACAGAATGTGATGCTTAGGGTCGGGGTGGGAGTCTCAGGAAGGAAAGTGTCCTCTCTGCTGCTGTTCAGCCAGGGCTGCATCCCATGGAATGGCCTCAGGAAGAAATAGTATCTCATAAATAGCCCTTGAAACCTTGAAGCAGGAGGCTTGTATTTTGTTCTTTGTGTTATTCAGTCAGCAGCCCAAGGTAATGGAGCATAGGCCAAAGTAGTTCTTCAAAGGAGGGACAACTGTTTTAGTAGCCAACACTTTCCCTACTGGGAGATGGATACCCACTCTAGAAATGAGCATGCTGGCTGGATCCCAGATGTGCATATTACACTAGACCAAGCTGAAGCGCAGGTTCGACACTGGCAGCCGGTAAATGACTAGCCTAGCAGCACATGGCTAGGGCTTCAGGGTACAGCCTGCATCCCTTCAAGTTCGGCCAAACCCAAGTGTGGTGTTTGATTTGTCCAAGGCCATAAATATGTATAGTTAAGTGCTTTATGTAAGACCAGCTTCCTTCTGTCCCTCCCTCCCTTCTTCCCTCCCTCCCTCCCTCCCTCCCTCCCTCCCTCTCTTCCTTTCTTCCTTCCTTTCTTCTTTCTGCGGAACAAACAAAACAAAAAACCCAATGAAATCAAACCAAAACAAAGCAACAAAAAAGAGACACTAAACCTATAAATGTTTTTCCACAATTCAGGAAGCCAGGGTAGGAGTGATGCTTTCAGGCCCAGAGAAAGACACATGTGAAGAAGGACACAGAGAGACCCAACAGAGCACAGACTCTTGAGAGCGGTAGGCTGTCAACATTAAAGCCTCTGCTTTGTGAATGGATGTCTAGAATCTGATGTTCCCAGAGTCAGGTAGGGAGTAGAGCAGTTCTAGGATAGAGTAGCAAGGACTATACGTTATCCCATACTGTGAACCAGCATCACTGATGCCTAGTGTCCACTAAAAGCGATAGGACTTCTGGTATGCTCTCATCTTGATCAGTGGAGGCTCAGGACTGGGTGGGAGGGTGCCTGGGTCCTCGATTGATCAGGACTGGATGACGAAAGGCTTATGGGAACTATGCCTAGTCCTAAGTACCAAGAATAGGTAGTACTTTCAATTTGAGAAGTTAGAGTGAGGAGCTGGTCCCAAGGGGCATTCTCTTATTTTGTTACAAAATTGTTGTTGCTTCATTTTGGCAGAATTAAGCTTGTCTCTGAGGCTGGACGGTTTGACGATCTTGACAGTAATTGCAGATGTGTATCAAGGAGAGGTGCTGTCACTGCGGTCTGCATCCCCGTGTGTTCTATTGACTAGTAAATATGGCACAGGAAATTTCAAGCATAATGATTACTCAGCCAGCTAGATCAAATCCTATTTCCAAAAGCTGTTTTCTCACAGAGCTAATGCATTTGTTCCTGACTTACTCTGATCAGTGGGGCATCTAGTTGTAAGGAACAGATTGGAAATTATTTTATTGATTTTTTTTTCTTTTTATTTACTAAAGGTGAGAGAAAATTTCTCTTTCCTGAGTGTCATTCAGCTCTGAGTCAAGTTAAGGACACTGGGAGGTGTTAGGAGAGTGGGTCACAGCCTGATGTGACTGCTTTGTCACCTAAACAGCTTCAGGCATTGCCCGAATGGAGCAGTGGAGTGACTTCCCTCTGTTGTCTTGTGGGGAAAGTCAACTTGACGGTTCTGTCCCAGCTACTATGGTCATTGGGCAGTTGGCAGCTACAGTGCACAGGGTCTCAGCAGCTCAGTTCATGGCTGGCAGAGGTCCTTAAGTCTCATCAGTACCCTGGAGATCCTAATGTGGGGTTGCTAAGCCTCTTTTGGTTCAAGTCCTTTGGGAAATATAGGTTGGAAATTCTCTTTTCTTCCATGGCTAGTCATCTTTCATCAGCCGGGAGAATGAAAACAGCTGACGTGGACTGTGTTCACTAGAAAGCTTTCCTACCTACAAAAAACATGAGGGTGGGATGTGCAATAGAAAATTATTCCTCCACTTCAATTTATTTCATCTTCACAGCCTCTTTCTATTCTAGCCTCAAATTAAGACTGGATATCACGATTAGGATGTCTTCCCGTGGTCCTCTCTGTTTTTTAATCCCCTAAATGATTTCTAAGGTTATGCAAAGTGAGGACTTCTATGCACGTTATTAGAAAACATTAATTAGGTACCATGACAGGCCACTAAGAAGCTTTACCTGCATTGCTTCATTTAATCCTCAAAAGAACTCTATGAGTTAGCTAATCATGACTAATTCTAATTTATACACCCTAGAGATGCTGGACGTGGAATTCAAAGAGAGACATGTAATCTAGTCCATGCCCTTCACCATGAAGCTGGGCCAGCTTCCAGCTCACTGAGGGCAAAACCATAACTTACTGGTAAGTTTGTTGTGGGGGCCTGATTCATGGTCTGTCGTTCTTTGACCCCTCCCCCCCACCAGTCCAAGTATGAGACTTCCTCCCAGGCAAAGTCTTATTATGGAGCCACCATGGTGATAAAAATAGACTCTGAGAGCCAGGCAGATGCACCAAGATCTAGCAAGCTGTTTATATCATCCTGACAATGCTTCCCATTCACTGAGAAGGAAGGACAAAGAGGATTCTTAAGTGTAAGAGAGAGATACATATTGGCCAATTCATGGTTACCATTGGAGGGATACAGTTTGTCTCCTGATTAGACATGTGACCGGCTTCCTACCTCATACTGATCAAAGTATTGGAAGAGATGTTTAGTTGTCAGTGATTAGCCCTCAGAATTCTAGCAATAGCAGAGCCCCCAGAACCAATGCTGAAGGAGACACATCCCTGCCAATCTCATGAGCACTGAGATCAGGAACAGAACAAAAGCAGCTTTAGAGACATACAGATGCTAAGGAGTTCCATATGTACTCAATTGAGTGGACTCAGTATCCCATTAACTCCTGTGGGTAGGATGCAGCTTGTTAAATTGGTAAGCATCCTCCATGCTTTACATATAAATAGAAGGATAGAGGTAATAGAACTGGTTTTCTCAACCCTGGGGGCAATTTAAATCACTTGGAAAGCACAGCAGTGCCCAGGCTCTACCCAGGCCAATTAAATCAGCATCTTTGGCAGCAGGTCCAAGTGTAAGTATGTTTTTAAAGCTATGCAGTCAGTGCTGAGAGTCATTGAACAAAAGGTAAATGTACTATGAAAAGGTCTTCTAGGTAAACTCTGACACATAGGCAAGCCTGATCATTAATGTACGGTACAGTTGACCAGCTCAGAAGGGGTAAAGATGCCTGCAATGGTCACATTATGGAAAGAGGAAAGGAAGGAAGGAAGGGAAGAAGGAAGGAAGGAAGAAAGAGATGTGCAGAGAACGAGGGATGAAATAAATGTTGAGCAGATGGTCCAGCAGCTGCTTTGAACTGATGAAATGATTGGGGTAGTACAGGGATGGTGTTAGCTGGCTACAGTTCCAGCCAAGAGATGGCATTGCCCGAGCGTTTGAGGGTATACAGGTGCAGACACATACGAATGCAGTAGTTGTTGGGATTTCTGTACTCACCAAACGAGACCATGAGCCTGGGAGGCATCAAGGGCAGCAGTATCAGCCTACAGCCAAAAACAAAGACATAAATCTAGGAAGGAGCAAGAAGAAAAAGCCCCATGGGTCTTCAAGGCAGATTAGACAGCTGTATCGAATTCCAGCCCACTGGACTCCATATTAGATACTGATGTTTGTGAATGAACCAACTTAGAAAAACATCTCATAGGAACATTTAAAACTCGTGTGTGTGTGTGTGTGTGTGTGTGTGTGTGTGTGTGTGTAGTTTATGAGGATGATAAAAGATAAAAGCTTTAGCATTGTAGAGGTTTGCTTGCATGCTCTTTGTGATTTAGTTGGATGCAAATCCCTACTCTACTCTCTCATTCTCCAACTGAGTAATAGTGCGTTATAATGACTCCTGAATATAAGCCCAGGAGGAGAAAGAACTTTCGAGAACCCCAAAGGGAAGCCAAGAGGTTAAAGGAAGGAAAAGAGCCTAGATCTGTCTGTTGTGGAATTTCCCTTGCTCTTCTAATTGCAAAGGGGAACCAAGCTCATCAGTGGGCCGGTTTGCTCTGTGTGTAAACAGACACTGACTGGTCAAGCACTAAACTTGGAGGCTTTTTAGATCCCAGAGGTCCAGAGAGGATAAGGCAAGTGCCCTTGTCATTACGTGACTCCACCTCCTGCCCCCATAATCCCATGGATGTCTTCAAGTGACCCTAGTCCCTCACCTCCAGGAGTTAAATCATGTGGAGTGGGTGGACAATATAGACAACCATCCTCAGGACAGTGGGAGTTTATACAGTAAGGCAGCATTTCCTTCCATATCCAGTGTGGTTATGAGAGTCAGTTAGTTAGCTCACAAAAGACAGTCTACAAGTAGCAGTTAAGATGCTGGTATGATAAAAGGCTAGGACAGTAAGCTGTATTTCAGTTGCATTGATCTACTTTTCTCTTCAAACCTGATGCTTAAAGAAAATTATCTATACATTAGAAACAAGGTGAAGCTTATGGGTATAAAAGCCCTTAAGCTCCATGCCAAGAAGATGCCATTTTTTAAATACATCCTCCACTTTAAACTAGGGTCTGTATCTTTGCTCATCCTCCTTGTCTCCCTCCTCCAAGCAAAGTGATGAGACCACCTCGGACATATGGAAGGCTTTCCATGATTCAGATTATAGAGGGGGAGAAACAAAACATGATTTGCAAACACTGTCAAGAAGATGTCTCTTTTTAAAGGCTATAGGTAGAACGGAGCACAAATTGGTCTTTGAAGAATGTCATGCGGCCGTGTGTGACTGCGAATGTGGGGACCATGGTAATGAGAGTCAGGCACACTGCCTGCTATGGTCTGAATGTGGTTTGTCATGGGGCCTCCCACTTTCTGAATAGGTAATGCTGTTTTCTGCCTCATCCTGCATTCCACCTTCAGAAGATAGCTGCACCTTTAATTCCTGAGTGTTTGCATTGGGAATTAGTTTGCACCTTGCTGGCTCTCTCCTGCCACCCCAGCAAGTTAAGCAGACAAATCCAAGATCCAAGTAAATCAAAATTTAAAGGATTTGTTAAACTCCTATCCATCATTAAAATTTTTGTTGATGCCATTCTCTTTGACTTTCTGGCTCCTGGTCCCTTGTATCTCCCTATCACCATTTTGTGATAAGGTTTCTCTTCAAATTTTGTGAAATTTGAGATGGAATAAGAAACAAATGATGGGAATCTGTCTACTAGGAAAATCCTGTCCATGACTTGTCAACAGCTTTTAGGAAGCTACAAATGACCACTTATGAAAACAACCAACAGCCAACAGCAGTAGAACTTGCAACAGTTTCCTCTGGGAAATAGGAATTTGGAGATATATATATTACATATATATGTAAATATATGTAAGTATATGTAAATATATATGTATATATATTTACACACACATACATTTAGACATACATTTGTTGAATTATTCATTGCAACATCACAATAAATAGCAGGGGAGCTCAAAGGAACAACCATTTGCAGTAGTTGTGTAAAAAACAAACTTGTACCAGAGATTAAAATTGCAGGTTTATGGTGGCGCAAGCCTGTAATCCCAGCACTCGGGAGACAGAAGCAAGCGGATCTCTGTGAGTTCGAGGCCAACCTGGTCTACAGAATGACTCAAGGACAGCCAAGGCTACACAGAGAGACCCTGTCTTAAAAAACAAACCAAAAAAAAAAATATTGCAGGCTTAGTGGTTAAGGGTGCTTGTTGCTCTTTAGAGGACCCCTGTTTGGTTCCCAGCATCAATACCGTGATCGTACAACTGTCTTTAACTTCCCTGCCAGGAGTGCAGATCCATTCTCCTGACCTCTGCAGGCACTTGGCAGGTACGTGGTGCAATACATACATGCAGGCAAAACATTCATACAAATAAAATAAATATTTTGAAAAGATTTGTATTTTAAATTCGAACTTCTTTTATTTCATTCTGAGTTTGAATTTTTCAAAGTTCTGAAAAAGAAAATTTGGGGGAGGGCAGGTAATTTTATGTCAGTTTAATATTTGTCTGTGATAGTTACAGAGGGTTTTTAAAAAATTTGTATCTGAACAGAACTTCAGATGTTTGATGAGTTCTTCAAATAAAAACCAATGTTTTATATGGTGCTGGCCTCTCAATGCACAGTGCTGACTCCGTGGTTAAGGGTCGCTTTGATGGTGTAGAGGAACAGTTTGCCTCCCTCCTCCTGACTAGCTCAGGCAGAAGCATGAGAGCTAGGAGCATCAGCTGGCGGGTGTGTGTGTGTGTGTGTGTGTGTGTGTGTGTGTGTGTGTGTGTGTGTGTGTGTGTCTCAGAGCAGGAAAGTGGCAAGGCCAGGCTTTGAACTGCTGTGGCCTGTCTTGGTTTTAGCCGCCATGCTAAACAGGCTACGAATCAATTCCCTTGAGAGATCCAAGGATGTGATTCTGCCCGGGCTGTTGGAATCAGCTTTATAAAAACAAAAGCAAACCCAGAACTCCTCTTCTGGATCACAGTGCACTGCAAATGGGCAGGCCAGCATCTGAGGGTAATGACAGGTCTCTGAGTTTCAGAAGGAATGTATGTCTGTAAGAGGTAAAGTTCTTGCTGGTACCTGCATTGTATGTAACATAGACAGCTATGCAAGGAGATTACACACTCTTCTTAAGAGCTCAAATGCATTAGATTATGACATTGCCGTGATCTAACCAGTCAGGTATCGGAATAAGGATAGACTTTGTAGACGTTAGCTACCCCTATATGGGTAATTTATTTTCAAATACATTTATTTTTTATGTGTATGAGTGTTTTGCCTACATGAATGTATGTGTACAGCCTTGTACCTGAGGTCAGAAGAGCATGTAGAATTCCTGGAAATAGAGTATGGATGGCTGCGGACCATCCATGTGGGTGCTGGAAACCAAACCTAGGTCCTCTGCAAGAGTAGCAAGTACTTGTAACTGCTGAACTATCTCTCTAGACCTTGCTTAATTTGTTGTCAGTAATTAAAAATAATTGAATGGCAAAAAGATATGGTCTTTTTAGTACGGAAGAGGGAAGCTAGTTTATTCCTTTGTCATCTTTATTTTAGTAAGTAAAGCTAATCTTGATTTTCATACAAAGAATGACTCTCTACTTAGAAATTTAAAATTGCTTGGCCACAATGGAATTAAACCCAAAATCAGTACAGAAGACTCTTGAAACACTCTCAAATATGTAGACATTTAAGCAATATATTCTTAAATAATCTGTGAATCAAAGAAGCCACGAGGGAAATTAGAGAATATTTTTAACTAAAGGAAAATATATTACAATGTATAAAGTTAGCTAAGGCAAGGCTTAGGGGCGTTTACAACTTTAAACGCTTCCATTGGGAAAATGGGAAGGCCTGAAAATCAGTACTCCAAATTTCTACTCTTAGAAACTAAAAAACAAAGGGCAGATTTAACGTAAAAGAAGGAGAAATGACCAGAAAAGAAATCAGTGATATAAAAACTAGATAAACATACGCAGGGGTGGGGCGATGGATGGCTCAGTGGGTAAAGGTGCTTTCTGAGCAGGCCTGGTGACCTGAGTTCAGTCCCCAGAAGCCACATAAAACCAGGAAGAGAGAAGCAAATGTCAGCCAACTGGTCAATGGCCAATCGCAGTGGAGTACTACTTAGCACAGAATAAGAATGACTGGTTCATTCATGGATGACTCTTAGAGCTGGAGAAATTATACACAAAGGACCCTCATCCTGTATGATTCTACTTATATGAAATTCTAGAAAAAAAACCTTATAAAAGATAGATCAAGGATTGCCAGGGATAGGAGAGAAATAGACACGAAGTGTCTTTTTGAAGGCTGGGCTTAGTGGTACATGCCTTTAATCTCATCCCTGAAAAGGCATGGACAATTGGATTTCTGTAAATTCAAGACTAGCCTGGACTACATAATGAGTTACTGGATAGCTAGGGCTACATAGTAAGACCTTGTTAAAAACCAAACAACAAACTAAACAAACAAACAAACAAACAAACAAAACCCAAAACAAGCAAAGACGCCCTTTGCACTGCATTCACTAGATGAATGAATTGTGTGTAGTCCATACTTCAGTGAGATATTTTTGAAAAACTGCAGGAAGCTACATACTAAAGGTAAAACACTATTTTTCTATTTATACTTTCAATACATGGGAAAAATTATTTTATCTTGTTCTCATGCTTCATGTTAGCAGCATGCAGTCATGGACATTTGTAGTTAGTTTTAGCATTTTCTACATTTGTATATGTGAACTCTTAGGTGGAGCTGAACAACCTTTTCTGGTGGTATCATATGGTGGGTTTACAAACTTAATCCAGATTTCTTGATTACTTTATGAGACATTAGAAACACTATAACAAAAACATATGACAATTTTGGCTAGAATTCTGTGTAGCAAAAATTTATGTGTTCATTTATTTTGTAGACTTTATAGTACCCCATGTAAGCACAGCAACTTGCACACACACAGACACTAACTACATCACACCACACACACACATATACACACACACCACAAACACACATACCTCCCTACCACCACTTTGTCTAAATGTTTGAATGTTAGTAAAGAAAATGATGAGATATTTCATATAGGTGGTCACTGTTTTGTGTATTCTGTTATTGGCAACCTTTTAAAAAATTGTGTGCGCGTGTGTGTGTGTGTGTGTGTGTGTGTGTGTGTGTGTGTGTGTGTAGATGGATGTCAGAAGAGGATGCTGAGTAACCATTCCATCGTACTTTGTCATAGTCCCTTGAGCCAGGCTCTCTCTCTGAACCTGGAGCTAGGCTTGTAGGCAGCAAGTTCACTGGCCCTTGGCCTCAGCCTTACATGGCTCTGGGGTTACAGGCATGTGTGGGTCACCTCAGCTTTTTACATGGGTGCTGAGAATTTGAACTCAGCTCCTCTTTGTAGCAAGTGCACTAACCCTTAGGGCCATCCATCTTCCAAGCCCTGATTGTTTTCTAAGAATGAGGAGTGGTGATAAAGAAATTCACTACCCCACTGGTGAACCTGATGAGCTGCTCACTCACCGTGTCACTTGAGAGTCAGGGACAGTCTTTAGTGAAAATAAGAGTAGAAACCAGACAGAAGTCAGCTGTTAAAGTAACAGTTCACCTTTTCCCCCAAACGATCCAGCTTTGCTGTTTGAATTCAATGTGGATTTTATTCACAAACATTCTTTTGTCTGGTGAGCTGAACATTCTTTTTTTGATAAAATGCAAAAGGTAGAAATAGTGAATTGTTTTATTCTTCCAAATTTTCAAACCATCAGAATAGAAGTGAAAAAAAAAAAAAAAGAAAGAAAAAAGAAAAAACAAAACCCAAAACATCACAGCCTCAGTATCACTCTATCCCAAGGACTATAAATACTCAAAATGTCAGAATGAACTTACTAAAAACAGTCACCTTTTATGATTCATGAGGTCAGCAAGTGAGGCAAGGGGCTGGGAGAAATTTGTAATTAGAAGTGGACAAATCGCTTCGCATCCGAAATATGAAACACTGATGTTCAGGCTCAGGCTGGAGGCCCTTGCTGGGCTCCTAAGTCAAACTCAGAGAAATAAGTTTTCTTCTTTCTTCAGTGGCGTGAGTGTATTGACCCTGTCAACCCCAGACTGAGGGGCCTCCCAAGAGGGCTGCCACGAGCAGTCCTTGAGCACTGCTCTGAGTCTCTGCCTTGTCACCTGGCCGCTCATTTTTATTTAACTTTTTTAAAAAAAGATGAACATTTACTATGTAGCCCTGGCTGTCTGGGAACTCACTATGAGGTCCTGGCTGGCATCAAACTCAGAGATCACATCTGCCTCCCAGTGCTGAGATGAAAGACGTATGTCACTTACAGCCAGCTGACACTCCCATCTTTTTTTTTTTTTTTTTTTTTTCCGTGACAGGGTTTCTCTGTGTAGCCCTGGATGTTCTGGACTCGCTTTGTAGACCAGGCTGTCCTTGAACTCACAGCGATCTGCCTGTGTCTGCCTCCCGAGTGCTGGGATTAAAAGCATGGGCCACCACGCCCGCTGGCACTCCCCTCCCATCTTTAACAAGCTTTAGGTAGGGTTACTAAGAACCCTAAAGGTTACAAAGCTCTGTTCTTCAGAAGTGCTGCTTCTATTTATCCTTTGGCTTCATCTAAGTCTTAGAAGAGATTTAAAAACCATCCTACTATTGAGCTAATAACCGGTTACAGCCTAATGTCCTGCTCCTAACGTAGCATTTACAGTTTCAGTACTGCTTACGATCTGGTTCTTCACCTAAAGGAGTGGGCCTTAGATGCTGGCTTTTCATGAACCTCGATGCGTAGACGTGGATTGAAAAAAGAGTTCACACTAACGGGTGAATTCAAACACTCGCTTTCCTTTTTGACTCTGTTGGATCCTGGCCAGGTTCTGGGGGGGCCCTTAAACTCAGTGACCACTGAGGGCTCTAGGAACTCACTTGTACCCTTGGTTTTGTGAATCAACCTGTGCAGCCTGACTTGCTGGCTTGGAAGTCACTCTCAAAGAGAGCAAGAAAAACCCACTAAATGGGGTGCAAGACGCTCTTCTCTCTGTCTCTGATTGAGACCATGCTTTGTGGTGCGGATGTGCTTGTGTGAATCTAGACTAGCAGTTCTTAAAGCATGGTCACTGGAACAGTGGTTCATCCATTTTCTTAACAACCAATTTATCGAACTGCTTTCATGCACTGAGGTCGATCATATAAATTACAGTATTATATGGATTACAGTAGGGAATTAAAGATCTCTGTATCCTCCAGGGCTTGTTAATCTACTTGTGAAAGGAGAGAGAGTGTGTGTATGTGTGTGTGTGTGTGTGTGTGTGTGTATTTAAAAATATATAAAGAAGGCAGGAAGTACTTGTGCCTAGTACTTTTATTAACTGCAGAATTTCCTATTCACTGTAAATTACTATAGGAGTTGGTTAGGGTTTGAAGATACCCAATGTATTATTTGACCAGGGAGCCTCTAGGTTTTTTGTGTGTGTTTGTTAGCTTTGTTTTAAGAAATTGTGTTCTGTAGAAAATGCTCTTACGTACACACTTCCTAAACTCAAGAATGAGGGGAGTTCTCATTGTTGTCAGTGCTGTTTGTGGGCTCAGCAGGGTTGAGGGCTAGTTCTCATACAACTCAGGGCGACTTATTTCTTCTCCCACATACCCGCAAGTAATGATATTTTACACTTACTTAACAAATAACTCTGCTGATACTTCAAGAGCAATTACATAAGAACCTAACGCTGTAACGGCCATGTAAAGGAAGTTCCGACTTTTATGTGGTGGGAATGGAGAAAGTTTGGAGATGAAAGCATGGGGACAACAACCACAAGTGCGTGTGCATTCAGAGTGGAAGACCAGCCTGTCTTGTTTCCCATATTATGCTGTGCTGCATGGGAGAGGTGGCTCTGCAGGTGTAATTAACCTGGGCGGGAAAGCCACCCAGGCCACAGGCCAGCCATGACTCAGATCTGTACAACATTGTGTCTTAGTTTTTGTGTTTTTTCTCTTTAATTTTTTTCCTTAGTTATTGTTTTAAGCCACTAGGTCTGTAGTAATCTGTTACACAGTGACTGCAAACCCAAGCAGAAAATGGAATGCAACCACTCAGCCCTTACAAATGATGGAACAGAAGGTCCTGGAACCAGAGTGGTACCTTAGCTGACTTATGGGGTTCCAACTTTAAGAATGACCGGATTTTAGCATTCACCTCTGTCTACTAGGGTCTTAATTAGCACACCACTGTTGTTACTTACATGTTATGCAGCGGGTTCAGCTCTTCTTCTGCCAGAGCTTTGCCACATCACAAGGAGAAACGCCAGGGGAACAAAGCTGGTGTTTGTGGAATGCTCTAGGAGCTGTGTGCAAGAAAGTGGTCAGGCCCTCTGCATCTTGCTGGTAGAAAAATGTATACTTCCCCATTAGGAGTTCGCTTGAGTGTGACACCGTGAAACCCTGTTATTACTACTGAACCTCTAGCCCTGAGCCTATGGAGTGCAGCCTATGAGCCACTGACCCTTGTAGCAATGAAGAAGTTGATGCCAGGTGCGCAGGGGCAACCTGCACAAAGTCACACTGAGAAGTGATTCAGACCCAGCCATGAACTCAGATCTACAGTCTCCAGACAGCGTTTCTTCTGGTGCTGTGTTCCCTTGTTTTTTGTTTGTTTTTTGAAACTAAAATGAAGCCATTCTCTTCTCTTCATATATAATAGTCTACAAAGGTCTGTGGAGCACAAAATAATTAAGTCCAGCTCGAGCTCTAATGGAACATCTGATGAGGAAACCTGACTCCCCCCCCCCTGCTCCCCCCGCTCCCCCCGCCCCTCCAGTCTGATGCTGTCAGCCTGCTTGTCTCTACTCTTAGGGATGCTCAGGATGCTTTACGTGTTCTTCTGTGCATCTATTTATGTCTTTGTTTGCCCCTTGTGGTCTCCATAAAGGGGGGCCTTGGGGTCTAAGGCCCCTCACTGGGCTCTCTTATTATTCTGTTTCTTATGGATACCCATTTGGTGAAGAATTGTAGGCATCTGGGTTGGGATTGGCCACCCACTCTTCCTTGAAGGTCAGTAGTGCCTTCCAGAAGTTGGACCAGTGGCCTTAAGGAGTGTGCTGAGGAGATCACTGCTGCGAGTGCCAAGTGATGGTGGCACTTGTCTGGCTGCCACGTGCATCTCATTTAGGAGACTGTCTCTTTCCTGGCAAGAGGCACTACACTATAAACATCCCATTCCCTTCCCTCCCATTCTCCATAAAACCCTATTACCCAAAGACCACTTAGGTCACTTCCTTTGTTTCTTTAATTCAGCTCTTTCATCTTGTGTTTTTCCTATTAGTGCTTCTTCCTCTCCCCCTGGCACTAGAGTATCCATTGAAGGCACTTGAAACATACATTTCATAGCTTCTGTGTCCCCTAGAGCTATCTTCCCTCTCTTCATGTATCCAAAAATCTATCCTCAACCTTGGTATGTCTAGTCTTTGTGGGCAAGGACCAAACAGCCACGCCCACAGTGATGGTGACCAGATGGAATGAGGCTGATGAAATTTATTCCGAGGGCCCAGCTGTGGCTGACGTGAATGCCAGGTGATGTCCATGAACATGACTGGTCTGGGCTCTAGGGCCACATCCAGCTTCCCAACTCTTCCTGTGATTCACTCTCACCGGAGGCTGTTGAATCACCACAATCAGGAAAAGGTACTAATACTTGGCACTGTGATGTAATAGCTCTCCCAGCCCAGGGACTTCATTAGCTGGAGGGAGAACGGAGGACAAGCTTTTTACAGCCCTGAGCTTCCTGCGTAGAACTCCCTAGACCGTACCAACCAAGATGAGCCATCACACGGTAGAACGGACATCTGAGAGAGAAAACTTTTCGTTTTGTGGTTATACATCCCTAAACATCACTGTTCTTTTCTATAACCTAGACTCACACCTTCTCTGCAAAGGTGATTAGAATTAGGCCTTTGCGAAAATGGGAAATGAATTAATTAGAAATATTTGTCAAAAGCTGACCCAGAAAAGCTAAGCTGTGGTAGCAGACTTCTTTTTTCTGTCTTTTGGGAAGTGTGTGTTAGCAGCATTCCCTCCCCCCCCCCCCCCCCCATTCCCCCCCCCCCCCCCCCCCGCCCCTTGTTTCTTTGCATATGGCATCCCCGAGCCAAGCAGTGTGAGCATAAAGTGTTTCTTTGTTTTCTGGGTCAGTTTCACAGTTGCCTGGAACTTTTCTGTTCTGAGTAACTCAAAATGTTCTCTGTTCAAATATTTTGTTTGGGAGCTGAGGATATGGGTAAGTGCCCCCTTGCTGCCCAGGCACGAGGAGCCGAGTTCAATCCCCAGCACACGCAAGCAGCTGAGCACACCACGTATATGCCTGCTTGTAACACCAGCGCTGTGGGGTATTGAGACAGGGGGGTGCCTTGGACTTGCTGGCTACCAGCCTAGCTGAAATGGCAAGCTCTGGGCTCAGTGAGAGACTGTCTCAAGGAAATAAGGTAGCGGGTGATAGGGCAGGACACCCAGCATCCTCCACTGGCATCTGCTTTGCACACTTTGGGTGTACCCCCTCCTGTGCACTAGCATGTGAACAGATAGTGTACATACACATGTGTTACACTTATCACACAAAATAATAATTCCTTTTGGTTATGGGAAATTGAAGGTTTTAGATTCAGAAGACCCGTGTTCTAAGCCTCGTTGGCTGCCAACTCACTGTGCGACCTTGGGCAAATCAGCCTCAGCTGGTTGATCATAACTAGCCATGTCTACCTCTCAGCACCAGAAAGACACCCATCAGAAGTTGCTTTGCTTTGTTGAGTTGGAACCTCAGTTTCCAGGGTAGTACAGTATGGGCCCATGGGACAGACAGCTGCGAGTCCAAATCCCAGCAAACCCCTAAATCAGTTATGTGGTCTTAGGCCAGTGTGTGCCTACTCTTCCTTTTCATGGGAAACATTAGGAAGAGTATTAACCTGTTGCTTTATGTTGGAGTTCTGTGATGTCATTGAGAGTATAATAAGTATGACATCGTACCTCCCGCACTACCCTAGCGCTTCCTGACCTCTTCTATTCTTTTTGTAGAACTTACTGAGTTTTAGATTCCAGATGGTCTCCTGTTTGTTTAGCCAGCCTCCCACACACAGGCTTTAAAAGGATAGGGAGTTTTGCTTGTTTTGTTCGCTGTTTCTGTCATTCGCATCTGAAATAGTGGCTTGCAACAGTCAACATCCAATAAATGCTGGTAGAATAAATGCCATTCCTGTAGACCTGGGTCAGGAGAGTTTCATTGTGAACAGCCAGCTGGTAAATATTTTACTCTGTGCAGACTATGATGTCTGTCACAACTGTTCATGACCAGGCTGTCATCAGATGAAGGCTCTACAGAGACTCCCTCCACAAATGGGGATGGTGATGTCCATATAAAACCATGTAAAACAGGCTCTGAGCTAGATCCAGCCTGGAGGTGAAAGTTGGCTTCCCCTTGTTGTAAACCTATAGAATACAGCTAAATTCTGATGTGTTGCTCCTGTAGGTTATTCTAGCTCAACTTCACAGACATTCGGATTTTCATATGATGAAGAAAGGGGAAAAGTAATCTAACGAATCATCTCTTTGCCCACCCCGCTCCTGCTCTAGGAGGCTGAGAAGGGCTTTCTCCAGGTCCTATGCCCTTTGGTTGATTTCAGCACCTGAGAGATGCTGGCAGGTTCAGAGCTAGGAGGCGATGAACAACTGGATGATGTTCCTTCCCAGCCCCTTCCTTGCTGCCCATGATTTGGGGACTGTGTTCTTTTCTTACAGTCGCAGAATTTCACAGATGCTGCTACCACTGTTTTTAGACTCAGGAGGTTGTATTGCTTTATAGTGAAGTTTTTTCCCCCTCGCTCTTGTCACGTCTTTGTCTTTTTACCCACTTTAGATGATGCCATCTGGTTTCTACCAGTCCCTGGTCTCCTGTGCTGCTCAAAGGTAGACTGGGTTGTAGGAAGCCAGCTGTGGCTCTCCCTGCTGGCCTGTGCAATGCTGCTGATGCTGCCAGCCCCATAGCTGCAGCCATAGTGGTTCTGTTCTGTGGATTTTTCTCTCCTCCCTCTCAGAAAGGGCTGAGGAAAAGGCAACAGGCTGCCTGAGTTGGCAGGTTGTTCATCATTGTGAATTCTACCTTGTTCTTAAACTCATTTAAGTGGATAAGAAAGTGTCAGTGCTTGTGATTCCAGACCCAGTTTTCTCACTCAATATTTCTGTGTCACTAGACAAGTTATTTTACTTCTTGGGGCCTCACATTACTTGTCTTTAAATAGATATGACAAACTCTGTTGTACAAATCTATATATTCAGTACGATTATGTCCTAGTAAAGAACAACACAACAAAACTAGTTTATATATTGTCAACAACTACAAAAAATTGTGAAATGGGATCATTTATAGGTGGTCTTTTCACTTCTCTTATTTCCCGAATGTTGCACATGCTAATTGTTTTATTAGTTTTTTCCAGTTTTATAGACAGACTCAGAAAATAGAGCAAAATGTTCTGAGTGTGCTTGAAAACCATGAAGAGCCACAGGATTGAGGGCTGCCATCACTAACTCATCTTGTGGTTAAATAGATCCCTCCTTACTTGACTGGAGGTGGCTCCTTTTGTCACACCCCTGGTGCCATAGTTGACTTTATGAGGCTCGGCTGGTAGAGGCCCTGAGGGACGCTACACTGCTGCCGTGCCACCCATCCCCAGTGCTGATCCTATACTGGTTACTCCACCAAAGTCTGAGGGATTCACAGAAACACCTTTTATAGTGGCAGCCCCAGGTCTTTTAGAGTGCGCCTTGAGCTCCGCCCCTCCCCTTTGGAAACAGTGGACCCCCAGACCTCTCCTCACTGCATTCCTCTCCCAGAGCTCCTCCAGCACTATGACCACATGACCAGGCCCAAGTACTTTTCTATGAGAGGACAGTGACAGAAATGAGTATGTAAGTTCTTCTCTTCTGAGTGTGTGTGTGTATATGTGTGTGTGTGTATGTGTGTGTATGTATGCGTGTGTGTGTGTGTGTGTGTGAGAGAGAGAGAGAGAGAGAGAGAGAGAGAGAGAGAGAGAGAGAGAGAACTGAAGTTCCATTTTTTCCTTTCTTTGAGTCAGCTTCTATCATGAAATGAATTTGGGTTGATCTTTTATATTAATATTTTCTGATTTAGAAATGATGTATTGCATTTCCTTAATTTCTGCCATTAAAATTTAAAGTGAACATTTAAAATACAATATAACAGAAATTGTAAAATTCTACATGGGTGGTTTGATACATAGTATTAGGCGGGGAAGAGCCATTCACCCTAGCTACAGGCAGCAAGGAGGTTCACCATAAAGAAGTTAAGCACAGAGAGCTGGGTGGGTGCAGGGAGGATGAGGAAACAAGCAGCTTTTTACCAGCACCATGCACCCGGCATATTAACAATGTCAGTGATAAAGTACTTAGTGCCCACCATTTATTTTCCCCCTCAAGAATACTTTTTATTCATCTTTGGTAATTTCATAAGTGATCATATTCACTTACAACTGCCCCTGTCCACTCCTTTCCCACACTTCCAGACTTGGCCTCTCCCTCCCTTCATACTTTCTTCTATGACCCCCCACCCCCCACCCCGACATTCCCACGTTTGTATTCTACTCTAGCTTGATAAACACCTCTGTGAATACTTCCATGCGACCACCGCCTATCTCTACAAACAGAGGAGACGAAGCACCCTGGAAGACTCACCTGCAATGTCAGACTCATTTCGCCACCGTTGCAGTGTGACATACAATGAGTCGTATAGTCTGTACCCTTTCAAGGCCAGCTTTTGTTACCTTGTATCATTTTGTGAGGCATGTCCCTTTTGTTGTAGGTAGCCATAGCCTCTCACTTCTCTTGTTATGTAGTATTATAGTGAGAGTACCAGTTTATCTGTTCTTTGTTGGATGACTATTAGGGCTAAGTGTGTTTGGAGCTATTATGAACAGCATTGCTAGGACAGTCTTTGTTCTTAGAGTGTATTAGTCAGGGTTCTTAGCAGAACAGAATCGATAGACTGGATCTGTATTTAAAGGGATTTATCAAATTGGCTTTCACGATACAATCTAGGTAGTCTAACAATAGCTGTCTTTACCTTGCAAGGGCTGAGAAGCCAGTAACTGCTCAGTTCACGGGGCTGAGTTCCCCCAGCAGCCCCATCTGGTGCTGATAGCCTGGTGGACTCCTTGCATGGCCACTGGTCACCAATCTGTGTTGGCCAGAAGAAACTGGGTTCTGTTATCAGCAGCAGCAGAGGCAGCCGTGCTGGCAACAGGAGCATAGTGCAGTCACCAGGGAGGCACAAAGACAGCAAGAGAAAAGCACATGTGCAGACATTTACCTCAAGGTTCCACATAAGACACACAACATACACTTGTCTTTCTGGGTCTGTCTTGTTTTCACTCAACACAGTGACCCCAGTTCTATCTACCTTCTGCAAGTGTCATATTTTCACTCTTTACAGCTGCATAAAAATTCCGGTGTGTCTGCCCCATTTTCTTTATGCTTTCACCTGATGATGGATGTGTACATGGCTCCATAGTTTGAACGTTATGAAAAGTGCTACGAAAAGCATATATGTGCAAGTCTGACTGTGGTGTGCTTACTTACACTCCTTTGGGTATACCAAGGAGTGGCATAGCTGAGTCATATGATAGCTACAGCTTTAGTGTAGGGGTTTTTTTTGGGGGGAGGTGCGAAGGGTAGTCTTTACACTGACTTCCAAGGTGGTTATAGTAGTTTACATTCCCACCAGTGATGTAGAAGAAAACAATGTATAGTTAGTTGTTTCCTCCAATTAGAAGGGATTTCTTTATGACAGCCCATACTAATGAGGGTGGGAAGCAATCCCAGAGCCATTTTGAGTCCACTTCCCTTATGTCTATGAATGTGAAAACTGTAAAAGGCTATCTGCTGTGGGAGGTAGATTGTAGTGGTTAGGAGCACTGGCTCCCTTGCTGAGCACCTGGATTTGATGTGCAGGGCAGCTCACAGCAGTCTGTAACTCCAGCCCCATGAGACTGGCTGCTCTTCTGTTCTCTGGGGGGCACTGAAAGGATGTGTTGCACGTACGTACATATGTACGTACATACATACATACATACATACATACATACATACATACATACATACAGGCAAAACAACCTCCCCAATAGTGACATAAAATGATTAAAAATGTTTGTTGGCCTTTTCTATTTCTTCCTTTGGTAAGTGTCTGTTCAGTTTATTAGGCCATTTATTGACTGGGAGATCCGATTATTGCTCGAATGTTTGTAGTTCTTTATAGATTCTTCACATCAACCTGCTGTCTGAATATATTTGGCAAAGGTGTTTTTTGTTTTTTGGTTTTTTTTTAACCTGTTCTGTAGACATCTCTTCACCGAGTGATTGTCTCGTGCGACCTCACTTTCCAGTTCTTTGTATTATTTCCTGTGCTTTGGGGGAAAATTTCAGAAAGTGTCTGTTTATGCCTCTTCTTTGAGACTGAAAATGCATGCACTCTTTATGAAAACAATGTTGCAAGAATACCACTTGCAAGAAATGCTATGGTGGGGACAGCTCCTATGCCCTGGCCAACGGTATTCACTGTGTGCCAACAATCAGGCCACCATCAGGGCTTTGCTTTAGTGCTGTCTGGAACATTCCAGCTTCAGGTATTACAGTAAGGCTTTCTGATCCATTTTGAGTGATTTTTGAGCCAGATGAGAGATATGGATCTACTTTTATTCTTTCACATGGGGAAATCTAGTTTTCTTAGCACAATCTGGTGAAGATATTATTATTATTATTATTATTATTATTATTATTATTATTATTATTATTATTATTATTATTATTATTATTATTGATTGTATTTCTCTCCCAGAGTATTCTTTTTTATAAGGTTAGGTGGCTATAGCTGCATGGGTTCTTTGTTCTGCTCTGTGGGCTATGTGCCTGTTTTTGTGCTAGTATCTTGCTGGTTTTGTTACTATGGCTCTGAGGCACAGTTGGGATACAGTATTTTGATATTTCTAGTATCCATGTCTCTCCCTCACTGGTGTAGTCATTCAAGATTCTTTGTGTTTCTACATGAATTTTAGGATTTTTTTCTAGCTTTGTAGAGTGTGTTATTGAATTTTGATGTATTGCCTTGAATATGTGGAATTTTTTTTTTTTTTTTTTGGTAATACAGTCATTTTTACAATCCATGAGAATGGGAAATCTTTCCATCTTAAGTGTTTTCTTCAATATTTACTTGGCACCTTATATTTTGGCTATAGAGGTCTTTCATCTTGGTTAGCTACATTCTCCTTTATTAGCTTTATTTTTATTTAGGTTTCAAATTTTCATTTCTGAAGCTCTTATGAATGGCATTTTTTCTTTCTTGGACAGTTCGTTGTTTTTACATAGACAAGTTAGAGATTTATGTATATTGACTTATCTTGATATTTTGTTGAAATTGCTTATCAGCATCCCTTAGAGTTTCCTGATGGACATTTAGGGTTTCAGAAGGATGGGATAGTGTTGTTGGCAGTCATTTACTCCATTTCCTATTTTTATCTCTTTTGTTGATTCTAGTTTTGCATTTCTAGCTAAGACGTTGAACAACAGCAAAGAGACCCTTGTTCCTGGTTTTAGAAGAAATGCTTTCATTTCCGTTAATGTTGGCTATTGGTTTGTTGTATGTAGCCTATTTTATGTCGACATATGTTCCTTTTATTCCCAGGTTCTTCAGAGCTTTTATCATGAAAGACAGTTGAACTTTATTACAGGACTTTCAGCATTTATTGGGATGAACATGTGACTTTTGTCCATTAGTCTGTTAATGTGGGGTATTGCATATTTTGGTATGTGCATATTGAACAAATTCTTGTATCCTTGGAATGAAATTAACTTGCTCATGGTGCTTGGCCTTCTACATGTATTCTTGGACTCTGTTTGCAAGTATTTTATTGTGGATTTTGTCATTTTATTCATCAGTGAAATTTGTGTATGGTTTTAATTTTTGTTATTGTATCTTGCCTGACTTTGATCTTAAAGTAATTCTGGCTTTGTAAAATGAATTTCTGAGTGTTCCTCCACTTTCGGTTTACAGGACAATTGGCGGAGTGTTGGTGTAAGTTCATCTTTTAAAGTTTGATAGTTTAACAATGCATTCATTGCTTTGCACTTTTATTTGTTGGTATTCACTTTTATTGCTGCTCTGTCTCATTGCTGCAGCAGATCTGTTTAGGTGGCCAATATTCTGTTAATTTACATTTGTTAGCTGATATGTATATAAGAATTTGTCCATTTCTTCTAGATTTTCCTAGTATTTTTTTTAAATATAAGTTTTTAAATAACCAATTTGGTGTGTTGTGTTTTTGAGTTTTGTCATTTCTTATCATCAAGTGCATTTGACTTTGGCTTGTTCTTGCTTTTCTAAGACCTGAGGTGTACCGTTAGGTTATTTACTTGAGATCTCTCTGATTTTTAAAGGACGTACCAATAACTATGACCTTTCCTCTGCTTTAAAGCTGTCTTATTAGCTCCATGCTGAAGATTCTGGTAGCTGTAGCATCAATTGTGAAGTAAGCTGATGAGGGATGTGTCAATGGTGTTGTGAGTATGTCTATGAGAGATTATCTTAGCTATGTTAATAGAGGTGGGAAAACCTGCCTGGTGTGGATGGTCCCAGTCCCTACGCAGAGAACCCTGAATTGTAGAAATAAAGTCGTCGCTGAACACAGCACATATTTATTCTCTCTCTGCTCCTGACTGAGGACAGGAACAGCTGCTTCAGGCTCCAGCTACTGTGACTTTACTACAATGATGTTATATGTAACTGTGACAATGACTATAACATGTGACTGTGAACAAAATAAATGTGTTCTTTAAGTTGCTCTTTTCAGACTATTTTGCCACAGTAACAGGAAATGAAACTAAGACACTGTGTTTTCATTTTCACTTACTTTTCAAAAGTTGTGTATCCTCTTTCTTCCTGTTTTTTTTTTTCAAGAATCTAGTGGCCATTCCAGAGTTTACTGTACAGTCTCCAAGTAGTTGTATAATTTCTGTAGTTCCTTTTGCTATCAATTTTGAATTTTATTCCATCATTATCTAATCATATATAAAATATTATTTCATCCCTTTTATATTTGTTAAGGCTTGTTTTGTGGCCTAGAATGTGATCTATTTTAGATAAGTTTTTATGGACTACTGAGAATAATCTGTGTTCTACATTTATTGGGTGGATATTTATTGAGTCTATTTAGTATATAGTATATTTTTATCTTAAAAGTTTCTTTTTTTGTTGTTGTTTTTCTGTTCTTCCTCCTTTTTTATAGGAGGAAGCATTTCTGAAGATTCATTATTACTTTTTAGTTTGGATGACACATCAAAAAAATGAGAATAACATATTTAAATTACCCACTTTTATTGTATCAGGACATATTTGACTGTTTAGGTCCAGCATCTTTGCTTTACACAATTGGGAGCTCCATTTTTCAGCACACACATATTTATAATTGTTAATCTTCTTGATGATTTGTTCCTTTTAATATATAATGACTTTGTCTCTTCTGACTAATTTTGTTTGAAGTTTTCTTCATCATATAACAGGAATAGTGATGCCAGCTTGCTTTCAACTCCTGTTTGCTTGATAATTTGACTTCCATCCTTTGCTCCTCAGTCTGTGTCTGTCTTTGCCAGTGAAATATGTTTTTGTAGATACTAGCTTAGCTATTTGGTATGTTTTAATTTGGTCAGCCAGTCTGCACCTTTATTTGTGAGTTGAAGCCATTTATATTTAAAGTTGTTACTGAGAGATGTTGGCTAATTTCTTTGATTTTGTTTTATACTTAGTTGGATTATTATTTTTTCTTTTATGTATATTCTGTTTGTTTTTCTAGTCTTTGTTCCTTTATTTGTATTGATGGTTTGCTAGTTTACTGTATTATACATGATAGAGTTTTCCTTACTCTCCTTTGTTAATCCATTTCTCTCTTGAAATTTTTTCTTATACTTTCATGATTGAGACTATTTGTCTTCCTAGTCTGTATATGTTCTTTTAAGTATCTGTTATAGTGCTGTCTTCGTAGTCATGATCTTCCTGTTTTTGGTCTTGTTCTGAAATACTTTCCTTTCTATTTCAATTGTAAAACATAGCTTTGTGAGATATAGCATGCTTGATGGCCAGTTATTTATTTTCACATTTTAAATATGTTATTCTATGTTTATCTAGCTTACAGTGTTTCTGATGAGGGGTTCGATCTTATATTGATGTATTTGCCTTTGTAAGAGAGTTGGCACTTTTTTCTTACAGTTTTGATATTTTCTTTTGACTTATGTTTTTATGTCTTAGTTATAATGTTTTATGAGTATTTTTTTTCTGGTCATGACTATTTAGGGTTCTAAATGTCTCTTATGCTTATATATCCAACTCTTTAGATTTGAAAACAAATCATGTTACAGTTTTATGGAATAGACTGTATACATAGTTGCTTTATATCTCAGCTTCTTTTTATATCCCATAGGTTTTTAAAGTTTGGATTCATAACAATAACCCTTAATTCTTCTAAGTATATGATAAAATATAAATACTACTAAAATATAAATAAAAAGAAAGCATAAGAGCCAAAAATAGATTAAATGAAGAAAAAAATGAAGTGTAGAACAGTCCCATGTCCCACCCCTTCCCCAAGGAATTTGAAATTTGGAGACTAGTGGAATTGGACTTCTGGACTCTTATCTCTCCTGTGGTTTATTATGGTACTGAGCCTGTATCAGACAAGTTGTTCAATGTCTGCCAGAACTTCATTTACTTTAGCACTTCCTTTCTTTGCATACATGGGCTTGCTACTAGACACACTTAGTTTTCATTTTGTGCTGAGCAGTTCTCCCACTCTGTCAAGACTCCCCAGACCCTAATCCTCAGGATGGCTGGTTGTGTGTGCGTGTGTGTGTATGTGTGTGTGTCTTCTAAGCACACTGAAAGTAGAAAAAGCAACTACAGCACCCAGATCTGTCTCTGTGTCTTTTAAAAGCCACCAAGCATTAATTACCCTGCTAGAGGTACGCAGCTGTGGATGTAATGTAGTTTTCTGAAACTGAGTGAACTTCATGACAGATATGTGGCTACAGAGGTTGATCTACTCACTGACCTCAGGACAGGCTATCAGACACCAGCACTGTTCTCAGTTGATGAGATCTACTGCTGGACACCAAGGCTGGGAATGCATTTTCCTACACCTTCCCAGTCTGGGATAAAGCCTTCTGCCACCCTTACATTTTTGTTTGCCAGTATCCCGCTCTCTACAACAGATTTCTGGGGTTGTCTTTCACCCAGGGCACGTGGCAAGTTCCTTACAGGCTCATTAAGTTGTGGCTGTACCCTGTTGTCAGGCTTCTGAGCCAGGCCATTTCTCTCTACTGTTGACCTTACGAGCCAGAGAAGTCACTGTTTGAGCAAGCATGCAGCTGAGTTTAAGACTTGTGCAGGTGGTGAGTTTGTCCTTTTGTAAGACTGCCAGTCTTTTCATAGGACCACCAACCTTAACTTTAGGATGAGTTTTCTGCCTTTCCGCCCTTTTCTGAGCAGCCATGTGGCTGGAGGTGTTTTAGGCTCAGCTTTCTTCTTTTCACTGTTGTTCTTCTGTGTCTACGCACCTTTCAGCTGTCCTGTCACTCATTTTGTGAATTTCCAAAGCTGTTTTTCAATTTCTTTCTCTGGATAGAGTTAACCTTTTCATAACCTTATGCTTTTGCTCCTGTAGGTCACAAAGAGTCAGCATCTAGTACCAGTGTGTATATGGGGGGGGGGCGGGGTAGTGGGGTGTGGGGAGTGGATGTGTGTGTTTCTGTGTATGTAGTGTGTGTGTGTGTATTGTGTCTGAATGTGTATACCATGTGTGGTTGTGTGTGTGTGTGTGTGTGGTGTCTGTATGTGTATGTCATGTGTGGCTGTGTGCGTATGTGTGTGTGTGTTGTGTGTGTATGTGGTATATGTACTTGTGTAGTGGTGTGCAGGTATATGTATAAGTATGTGTGCATATGTGTTTCCATGTTACAGAGGGTAGGTGTTGACATCTTTCTCAGTTGCATTCTCCCTTGTGTTTTGAGACAGGGTCCTTCCTGACCCTGAAACTCACCGATTAGGCTGCTTGCCTAGTAGGTTGTAGGGATACATCCATCTCTGCCTTACCAGAGCTAGGATTGAAGGCACACACTGCCACATCTGGTTATTGTTGGGGATCCTAACTCAGGTCCTCATGGTTCTGAAGTACACCACATCACCAGCCTCTCGTCTGCCATCTTTACTCAGAAGTCTTGCTGGGAAAATTCTTGTATGTGTCTTGTGGTACATACACACCTGCGTTTTTATTGGTCTTATGCCTAGGAATAGAACTACTGGCTCATGAGGATGTGTGTTTAATTTGAGTGGCTGTGGCCACTTTCTGAAAATGAATATCCTGGTTGACATGTTTGTCAGCAATTCAGGAGAGGTCCAAATGGTTCACATAAGCACCAGTACTAAGAATAGTCAGCTTCATACTTAAGGAGGTATAATAGCACAATATGGCTTTAATGTGCATTTCCTGGAGTTTTATTGAGTTTCAGAAATGTTTGTATATTTGTTGACCACTTGGATATTTCTTCTGTTAAGATGATCATTTGCTGTGGAGCTCTGCCCTCTGGGCAGGCTGCATCCTTTGCTACAGAGTAGCTGTGGTTTACTGCATGAGACCCTGGTAAGATTGGGCTTACTAAGGTTTCCTCAGGGAGGGAAGGGGGATCAAGGGGCCAGCCCATTAAGTAGCCCACCAGGTGGCCTGTTTAGCACAGGAGGCCCTCCTCTCCTGGAGGGCACATAGGAAGCTAACAGCTGGTGATGGACGGACCCTCTGCCTCTGTGGTATTGCTACCCACGGCGTGGTGTGTAAGCATGCCCTCATCTTTGTTCCCATGAGTGACTGTGTTTAAGCCCCCTGGTTTGCAGAGCTAGACCTGGGTGAATTTGTCATTCTGGTATGTCATTGGGGCCCCTTTCTTGGTGAACATATGCTATTCACGTCTTCCCTAGAAGAGTCAGATAATACCATTAAAGTCTTTTGCTTTTTAAGTTGAGTTGTCTGTAATTGTCTTGCAAGAATTGCTTGTATGGTTGGAATATGTTCACATTTTTTTTCTGCTGTGTATGATGTTGTTGTGTTTGGAAACAGCAGCTTCTAATGTAGATGAGTTTCTTCTTCATTGTCTCTCATGGGCAGGGCTGTTTCCTTGTTTAGAGGCCCCAGGGTTAATTCTCCTACAGGGCCACCTAGAAGCTTTCTGGTTTCCCTTTTCATACATAGATCTACAATGCACCTGGACTTGACTTTTGTCTGTGGTGTGAGTTAGAGATTTTTTTTTTCAATATCACTTCCCAAGCAATTCAGAAAATGGAAAGAACGGATGGTGCTCCCCTTGGCTTTGCTCCTGGTCTCAGAGGGAACACCTTCATTAATTCACACCTTACACTGTGTGTGGGATTCTCAGTCACCAGCTTTCATCAGCTCAAGTCCTATTTTACTACTTCCTGGTAAAAAAATGTTATTTTTCCCCCTTTCAGTTATGAATTGGCATTGGATTTTATCAGTTGCTTCTTCCTTTAGTTATTAAACTAACTGTGTTTTCTTTCACTTTTGTTATTGTAAATTGACAAACTATACTGATGTTTTCAAAATATTTTCTTTTGGTGAATGATCCTAACTTCATTGTGATGACTTCTAACATTCTCTCTCTGTCTCTCTTTTAGTGTTTTTATTATAATTTATTTGGATACATCCCAATTGTTATCCCCTCACTTCTAACATTCTTATATCCTTTAATTTTATTATTTTTCCTGATTAATCAATAAACCAATTTTAAATATTTATTTTAGTTGGTATCTTTCTGTCACATGTTTCAAATTATTTTGTTCTTTGACAATTTTGTAAATGTGTACAGTGTATTTTGATCACTTTAAGCCCCTTTTTACCTTCTTTTTTATTCCCTTCCCATTCCTGCTGAACCCCCTTCTTCTAAGCAGTCCCAATCCTGTTTCCACATTTTTTGTTTTGTTTTGGGACACACTGAGTTTAACTTGGGTTATTCGCATGAACATAGGTGGGATTACTTATTGGTACATGGACAACTTAACAATGACTACACTACTGAAGAAAATCACTGTCCTTTCCACTTGCCTGGTGTAATTTGTTTCATGCTTGTGGGTCTTGCTCCTATGCCCTTCAGGATTGGAGTCTGCCTTGCATGGCCTTGATGACCTCTTGCAATAGTGCTGAACTACTTGTTGAAGGTAAAGTGCTGTTGATCAGTGTGGAGCCATTTTTCCATCATGCAGGAGAATAGGTTTGACAGTTCAGAGGGTGTGATTCTCCCACTAGCTAATAAGCAGCTGAGGCATGCTAATGAACGACTTCCTTTGGTTGTCTCTTGTGAGTCAGCAAATGAGCTCTGTAACTTGGAGAGCCAGAAGTTAATTAGCGACCTGTTAGAGAGAGACCCAGATGGAAATATGAGAATTTAGGTCTGTCAGAGCAGAGAGCTGAGAAGCTTTGAATGTGAGGCCATGACTCAGGACGTGAGGTAAAAAGCAAAGGGAAGCAGACTCTAGGTTCATGAATGGGTGTCAAAGCCAAGACCCTATAAAGGAAGCCAGGAGAGGTGCTCGTGGTCTGCCTGCGAGAAAGAGCAGCTCAACATCTGGCTGTGGCTGACCCTGGAGAGAAGCTGTCAGTTCAGAGTTCTCCCTTGTAGGCGGGGAATGCAGAACTGTTCACTGAGCAAACAGCTAAGTCACATCGCCCGCCAGCTGACCATGATGGAGGAGGGCATGTAGGTGTCTTGTATCCCTGGTTCATTTTTCTTTGAGACAGGATAGAAAATCTAAAATCCCATCTGCTTACAAATTTACTACAATAACCCAATGGATAAGTAATTTTGCCAGGCAATACTGTGGATAATGTCCTACAAAGGAAATCCAATAGGCTGTAGCCCATCAGGCAGAGATGAAAGGTTGGAGCCGTCCCTGTCATGCTGCATAAATGATGTCCACCATATGCACTGCATTGGGCTCAGATGTGCTGGACAGGCTGGTGGTCCTGGGAAGCCAACTTTGGCCAGGAAAAAAAGTGTCACTCCTTTGGCTTAGGCAGGTACCTAATTAGGTTAGGAGAACTGCCAACAGGCAACCGATTGAAAGCTAAATGACTGCAAGACATTATGGGTAAAATATGCAAAATGTCACTGAGGCAGAAGTAAGGAAGCCTTCAGAACAGGTGTGACATAAAGCTAACCTGCCAGAGAAATTGTTAGTTTTCATTCCTCCCGAACCCCTATTTATTGTTTTATTTCCCCACTGTGGAAGCTATGCTCTTCTTTACTGTTGGAGAGTCGGTAACAGATGCTCCTGTCATATCTCCTTCTGAATTTCAATAGACCAACAGTGGAAAATGGTTCCTTGTTCTACCGTGTGTAGGGCCAGTGGTCCAGCCTTTCTGTGCTCACTGGGAAATGGTGCCGAATGGGATGATGCATTAAAGGCTGCTGAAGCCTGTTCTTTGGAATTTTAACTTTTTGAGCATAACGTTCCTAATCATCATACTTTCTTCTTATTGCAGGGGTAATCTCATTGTTGGTTCCCCCAGGGCATCCACAGCCTGGCTGTCCACATGGTTTCTTCAGGGTCTTGTTGTCTGAAGGCATTATTGGAATGGTCTGCTGTGATGCAGCCTCAGCTCACACCCTGAGTGCTGTCCAATGTCACTGGCACACAGTGCCTTCCAGTGGGACGGGATGGCTGCGGGGAGGGGACCTCCTCCTCCTCATTTTAGCCTCTCACCAGCTTCCCAGATCTCCCTCTGTTGTCTACAAAGATGCTATATTCATTTTTCTGAGCCTGCAGGACCACTGCCACAGGCTGTACATAATTCAAGGACGCTTGCCAGGGAGGTGGTCCTACGGAGGAGACTGTCCCTTTAAACACTTTGAAGTAGGCACCATGATCCCCACCTCACACTAACTGAGGCTTGGAGTGAGTTGCTTGAGACAATACAACAGGACCCCCAAGGGAGGACAGTGGTGCCAAATTTCCTGCTGTCTCTGTTATTCATTCATGCTGTTTTTATGGGCCACTTGTGAGGATTTCAAAGCCTGTTGCTAAGACGATTTCTCTCATGGTCAAGTTGATGTTAGATGTCTCCCTGATGCTGGCTGAAGCTTGGCAATTTGGCTAGAGTGGCTGGGCAGTGAGCCCAGAGGAGCCTCCTGTCTCCATTTTTTCCAGAACTTAAATTCCAGGCGCACCCCACCGTGCTTGATTTTTAGCATGGGTGCTGGAGATTTGAACTCAGGTCCTTGTGTTTGTACGGTAAGCACTTGGTTGACTGCGGCTTCCCTACCCCATGTGACTTGTCTTTAAAAAGAGAAGGCTAGAGTTCACTGAGAGAAGTGCCTTGGCTGAAACCCTACATCCAGGAGAGATTAGATTCCTATCCCAGACCTAAGCTTCTGCTCCCAAATACATCGGTGTTCTTTGTACATCGAACGGCAATGCTCATAGGGAGAGGTCGGGATTCTGTAGGATCTTAGTGATTTTGACTTGGCTTTTCAAGACAGTGTTTGGCTGGGCCTGGGAAGGATAATTAGCTCAGCCACAGATTTGGACTTATCCTGTGCCTGCCCATGGCATCCAACTCTGGTCTGACGCCAGGAGCAGCCGGTGGGCCAGGGGAGAGCTGAAATGCCTGGGCCTTCACAGTTATTCCCCCTGCTTCCCTTGGCTTTATGTGGAGCTGAGCCTATCATTAATCAGGCTGTGAAGCAAAGAAAATAAAAAGCTGCCTTGGAAAGAACTCTTATTTATTTAAAATTGGAGGGGGAAAAAAAAACCAACCCCAGAATAGACTGAAACATGTTTCCAATATACTGAATTAGATTATCTGGCCGTGGAAAAAAGGGGCCTAGTCATTTAAAATTAAAGTTGAGATATCTAGCACGTTTGTTTGACACATCAACTGATGAGGGAGGGGGTCCCCCACCTACAGCCTTGGTGAGACTTCCTTCTTCTTTTCTCTATAAATTCAGGGCATTTTGCTAATTTCTCTAATTCTTTAGTGCCATTGTCATACAAGCTCCTTGCTGTGGAGTGGGTGAGTCCGAGAAGTCCTGCACGGTCCCACTTGTCAGGGCTCCACTGAGGGAGTCTCCAGGCTGTCTGTAGTGGTGACCGGTACACCACCCAGCTCTCCGGCACAGCCGCTTTGACCTTTGATGTTGAGTCTCAGTCAAGGAGCAAAGCCGCCCCACTCAGATATAGAACTGAACGGAGGCCAGTGGGAAGCACAGGGCATTATTGTTCCCCAGGGCTGTTCACTGGGTAGAAACTGGCAGTGAGCATGCAGGAAGCCATAACTGGAGGATGTAATCCCAGTAATATGAACACTGGGGCATATTGTTTACTTCTTTAGTCTAATTACAAAGTGCATAATCGGTGGATAGGGGACCTTCGCCCCTTGGACATATGCCTTTTTCTTGTATGGCTAACTTCTAATAGATCTTTTTAAAAAGACTTATTTATTTTATGTGTATGAATGCATTCTTTACATGCACGCATGTCACATATATGCCCGTTGGATCAGATCAGGGCTTACAGATGGCTGTGAACCATCATGTGGGAACTGGGAATAGAATCTGGGTCCTCTGCAAGAGCAACAAGTGTTCTTCACCACTGAGCAATCTCTTCAGTCCTTGGAATAGGCTCTTTTTTACCCTGTTGCTGACTGCTAAGGTACAGTTCTGATTGTACCCTGACTTGTTGTGGTCCGTGGGGTTCCTTTTGTGTGTAGGAAGACTTAAGTTGCCACTCCATGAGTGGCATGGAGTGCATATCCCATGATTTCAGAGCCACAGTGAGATGATGTCATCGTCTTTGGTCCCTTTCTCCTTTCCATTTTAGACTTCACATTAGTGTTACGGTATCGCTGCACAGCATGCATCACCTGCTGCTTAGTATTGTAATTTCTTGGTAGGGTTTCTTTCCTGCAGACCCTACTTTGTATACTCAGTGAAAGCAAGAGTAAGTGATTCCTTGCTGGGTAGAATTCGGGGTATGCAGGATATTGTGGGAAGAAAAGGCGCCTGCCATATGTGACGAGGTTTTTTGAGACAAGGACTGGTTTTAATCTGTTCACCCTTTCTCCCTTCCCTCTAGCCCCCTATTTCCCTCTCTGTTTTATCCTTTTCTTCTTTATGGCTTACTCACCTCCAGGTGGTGATATTTTACGAGGCCTTCCAGGGAAACCTTGACTCTCCAGACTGCTATTCCTGCTTCAGGTGGATCTTGCCATAGACTCACACAAATTGTGTGTGTGTGCACGTGTGTTTGGGTTGTGCATATGTGTGTGGAGGCTAGAGGTCAACACTGGATGTTTTGTTTTCAATGGCTCTCTGCCTTCAGGAGGAGCTCTCAGGGAGCTGGTAGCTCATTCATTCTATTTTACTTCCTGGCCATCAAGCCCTAGAGAGCTTCCTGTCTCCACTTCCTTGTTACAGGCTAGCATCGTGGCACCCATCACACCCAGGTCTTTCTTCTTTCATTATTTAGAGAATACTTTATTAGTTTCTGTAATCAAATATATGTAGATAAGACTTTACATATTTAATGCAGTGCCTTACCTCTGTACAAATGGAAAAAAAGAAGTTTAATGTTTCTAAGCCAACAAGGATGTTATTTCTGTTCCATGCCAACTCCACACAGTAAATTGGAGTAGTTTTCCCCCAAGCTGGCTGCACAGCTGAAGTGTAAAAATATCTTTAAAAAATCTGGGTGCTGCAGATCAGTCTCGGGTCCCCACGTTTGTGTAGCAAGCACTTAACTTAATGGACATCACAGTCTATTATTAGGAAAGTAAAGATACTCTTCTCCTTGGTGCTTGTTTGCTTTGGAGATGGCTGCTTGAAAACATTTCTTTATGACACATTTCCTTTCTCATCTCTGAGAAGCGACAAGTGCTCTTTCCTGCCTGTGCTTCTGCTAACTTCAAAGGAGGGCTAAGGCTGAGGAAATCAAGTTGGCCGGGTCCTGAGTGGAAGCCAGGATAGGAGCAGTTTGGTTAGAAGATCTTCAGGGACTGAGCCCTGCCCGGGGTGAGCATGATCTGGCTCACCAGATGGGTGGGTGTGATGGTTGCTTTTAATTGTGAACTTGACACATTCTAGAATCACCTAGGAAGACAGTCCCAATGAGAGATTGTCTAGGTCAGGCTGGCTGTGAACATGTCTATAAAAAAAAAAAAAAAAAAAGCAAAAGCCTTGATCACCTTAGCTGATACAGAATGGCCCATGTGGTGGCACCATGCCCTGGATTTGGGTATAAAAGGAGAAGGCCAGCTGACACAGTCGTGCCTGTATCCATTGCTCTGATCTTGATTACCGATGTGATATGACTAGTTCTCTCAAGCTTCCGCCACTGTGATGTCACTGTTATGCAGCCTGTAACTTGGTATTATGAGCTAAAAATAAATCCTCTTTCCACTAAATTTCATTTGTCAAAGTTTTTGGTTTTTTTTTAATCACAGAAGCAGGAAATAAATTATACATGAGGAAAGAAAGCTGAGACCACCCAAGATGCTTAGTTTCCTCTCTGCACAGTGGTTTCACGTTCAGGCTTGCTCAGACCACCCTGCTTCTCAAGTTGGTCCTCCTGCCCTTTCCACCGGTCACCCACACCTCGAGTTACGTCCAATGAAGGCCAAGGATAAGCTCTGTGCGTTTCCTTCTCTGGGATAGATACTCCAGAATTGCTGTTTTGAGACTGCAGATCATCTGAAGAGTTCTCTTAGTCCAGCTGCATCCAGGAGGTGGCAGCACGCGCTCCACTCTGAGCACTGCCAGGGTTTGGAGGGTGACTCCAGTGGGGCCAACTGTACATCATTCCTGTCTATGCAGGCTCTTCCGTTACGTTACGTTCAGCTGCAAATGGCTTATACTCTTTCAGATCCGGCAGTGGGCCTCAGGATGACTACTAAGCTCTGGGTACAGGAGACACTTTAAAGCCGTCTCACTGTCTACATCTAACTATACCTGCGATGTAAGTACGTTGGGTCACACTTGTCCCCAATGAGGCCCCAGTGAGTGGCTCCTGTCCTGGCTGTTGCTGGCTGTCCTCCATGCAGGCTGGGGTCCCCCCCTAGGGTGGAAGATTGCGGCATACATGAGCGACTGAATGTTTGCCTATTCTGAATGTGCCCTCCTGTCTCCATGCCTCCTGTGCTGCCTCTAACAGCTGTATTTGCTCAGGGCAAAATGGAAATACGAAATAGGCAACGGCTGAGCCAAGCACAGAGAAAATGATGTGAGGTGGTCCATCAGACTTTCACAGAGCTCCAACTGAGGAGGGATGGGCACAGATATTTCAGACACAATAAAATGTCTGAAGAGTGGGCACCTTTGGCGTGATGCAGTTCTGTGGTTCTCAACGCGTCAGGACATCACCCTGGTAGTGTGTTAAAAAGCGCATGCTCCTATGTCCAGCTGCAGCCCCACTGAGTAAGAATTTTTCATTCTGGAACCCAGGGAACTTCATTGAATGAGCTCCTCAGATATGTTAAATGTCTGTAGAAAGGCATGCAGTCCTGACCTGCTCTGTTTTGTCTACCTCTGTGCACACTCTTGGGTCCCATTCTGAGGAGTTCAGGAGTCCACTTCAGGATGGGAGCAGCACCCTGTTTAATCTGATTCCAAAAGTTTACTTGGCACTGTTGGCTCCAATCCCAGGAGCTGCCTTGGTCCTGGACTGTTGGGTTGGCTTTATGCACTCTGAAATTTAGGAGGTACTGGACGAAGTTCATTTCATTGTTGAGGGAACAGGGCCAGAGATGCTCCTGCCCTGCGTTCCTGCTGCCCTTGAAAGCATTTTTCTCTGTGAGGCTGTCCCCCTCCCTCCCCCCCCCCTCTCGTTCTCCATCAGGAGCCGGTCCTGGAGGAGCTCATTACGGAGTGGCCATATTTGAGACAGATCATCTGTATGCAGTGGCAACACTGCAGTGAGGTGTGCAGCATTGGCAGGTGCCATTATACTTTAATGAATCCTTCCAGGGCTTCTTCTGGCCCACACGGGGAAGATGATTTACAATTTAATGTATTTCCCATTGGCCATAATCCCTGGATAGCAGAATCACTGAGATGGAGAATCCTCAAGAAGGCAATATACACCAGGAGTTGTGGGTACAACTGAGTCAGGATCCCTGGTGATTCTGCCGCCTCCGGCATCGTCTCTCAAGGAACCCTGGAATAGATCCTAGCATATCTCTGCTCTCTTTCATTGGCCACCTCAAATTTCAGGCTGTGCCTGATTATCAGTTTAAGGTTTGGCTTGCTTATTTCAGGGTGCTGTTGTGTTACCCATTATCTAAGAAAGGCATCAAGGGCCAGAAAGCTCATGTAATACAGTGCTTTGCAAACTAGATCCTGCACAGGAATCATCTGGAGAGCGCCTTAAAGTACCCAGTGTTGGTCCACTCCCAGAACAAGCATAGACTCTTACCTGATGAACTTTGCACTCTCTGTGGTGGGAGACTCATATTGATGTTGCCAGGCTGGGCACTAGATGATGTGTAGGAGTTCCTCTAGCTTTGCCTATTTTGAAGAAGTAGGTATGGATTTACGTGAGATGTAATGTTGATAGTGTTTCCCTCTTCCCAAGAATCACTGTATGTGGGCTAACATTTAACCTCTTCCCAAAACAAGAAAAGGAAATCTTTTAATTAAAAAAATTTTAATTTACTCATAGTAATTTTACAAAGAGAAACAACTGTACTATACATGATATATACGCACACACACATATATATTTGTTTATGTATGTATGTATGTATGTATAATGGAGTATTAAAACAGTCAATTTAGGTGAGGTATCCAAGACTCAAAAAGACAAATACCACATGTTTTCTCTCATATGGGATGTTATTTTTGAATTTTTGCATATGTGAGTTTACACTGGAGTACACATAGAAGGCAGGAAAATAGTAAGCGGCCATGGTGGGGGGGGAGGTTCAAGGAAATGGAGATAGATGCAGATGGTAAGAAGTGGGGGAAGGGGAATAAGTGAACCACAGAGGGGTCAGTGGGGAAGCAGGGCTGTGAATAGGAGGGAAAATGTGGAGGAGGGAGTGCTGGGAAGACTAACTTTGAAAATGCTGCATGGAAACCTACTGTTGCAAAGGCTTCTTGAAATCTGTACATCAATATCACACACACACACACATGGTTTAAATAGAAGTACTCCACAAGAGAGGAAGAGCAATTCTTCTCCCAGACACCACTACCTATCAAATCAAAAGCCCAGTGCCTAGGTATGGTTACCTCTTCTATTGGTCAGTGGGCCATGCAGCACCCCAAACATCACAGGTTAGTGCCATTGCTCTTGGTTAACCTCCAAAACTTCATGGTAAGATCCTATTGCTGTGGACACCACAAACCTGAATTATAGAGCATGGAGAAACCAGCTGGTGCACACCTGGAAGCTTCATTCTCACTGGAAGGTTCTATGCATGCTACTGGGGGGATAGGGTGGAGATCATTGCTGTCTTACTGAGCTATGAGCCTTGAATGCTACAATAGTGACCAGCCTATCAAAAAAATTCCCAGTGGCTCAACAGTGGCAGGAATTTTATGGGAGTAACCAACCTCTTTCTGGTTGGATTTAAGTCCGTTCCATAAGATGGACTCCATGTCTGTTACCACTAACTGGACCCCAAACCCATGTCTGGCTAGGTCATAGTCCCTAGGGGAAAACCTAGTACTACTATTTCACCAAATGGACACAGGAATGACCTGCTCACAATGTCCTCATATTTATACCCAGACATTAGCGAACCTCTCAACACTCCTCAGATAAACCTATAATGTAGTAGATGGCAACAATATGCAGAGAATGAGAGACTGTGGTGTATGCACATAAAAATAGGATGTTTATAAAACTCCTCCCACCAAAGGATCTAGTATCTTGGTGAAAGAGAGGGCAGAAACAGTACAAGCACCCAAAGGAGCAGGTGTTTGTAGTGAGGCAGTATTTGATGAACACGATAATGCTGTTGCCCAAGTGAACTCAGTGGCTGGAATTGTGTATACAAGACTTGCACAGGATTAAGGCAGCCAAAATCCCAGCATGGATACAGGAAGGGATCATGAAGACCCACCCCTACTTGAGGATCCATTGGCAGTTGCTGGCTACTGGGAGACAGGGAGTCATTCATTCTTGAGGAATGTGGCACCCAAGAGGCTGACTATGCTCTAGATGGTCCCACACCCATGCATATACAGACTCATGGACACTATGCTAAAACAAAGGAGAACACCTGAAATTAGGAGATAATAGTGGGAAGGATAGAGGAGGAGTAGGAGGGGATGGGCTGGTGCATGGAATGAGTCCAGATACATTATATACATGTATTAATAGTAAATAAGATAGTCTATAAAAAGATGAAATTCTGTTGTCTGCAGAAACCTGGATGAATCCTAGAAGACATTACATTAGGTAAAACAAGCTTAGGTTTTGGGAAAGATCTCTTGTGATGTAACAGCTTAGCTTCATTAACATATAAGTATCTAAGGATAGAGGAGGAAATATCTAAAAGGTAAGGATATTATGTGTATGTGTGTTCAGCTGTCACAGAGATGAATAATTAAGCCTTCTTAGTCACTGCACTTTAAACCTTTCTGTTTGAATTCTGTGGCATTGGCATTTCCTTCACCTCTTCCTTGGCCACCCTTCTTCATTTTTTCCAAAAATTTAAATAATTTTTAATTTATTCACTTTACATCCCAAATGAAACCCTCTCCCTCATCTCCTCCAGGTCCTCCTCCTCCCCTTTCCCCTCTCTCCTTCTCCCCTAGTCCTCAGAAAGGGGGAGCCCTCTTCTCCTACCCTCTGATCCCAGCCTATCAAATCTCATCTGGACTGCCTTCATCCTCCTCCTCTGTGGCCTGGCAAGGCCACCCCACCAGGGGGAAGTGACCAATGATTGGGCAAGAGAATCCGTGCCATAGGCAGCCCCTGCTCTCCATATTATGGGATTCACATGGAGACTGTGCTGCCTAACGGCCACATTTGAGCAGGGGTTCTAGGTCTTCCCCATGCATGGTCCTTGGTTGGTGCATCAGTCTTTGCAGCCTGCCGCCATGCCCAGATTTGTTTGCTCAGTTGTTCTCTTTGTGGAGCTCCTGTCCTCTCCGGGTCCTTCTATCCCCCAACTCTTCCACAAGACTCCTAGTGCTCTGCCCCAAAGTATGGCTCTGAGTCTCAGCATCTGCTTCGATCTTTGCTGGGTGGACTCTTTCAGAGGCCCTCTACGGTAGGCTCCCTTCCTAGTCCCTCTCTTTGCTTCCAGTGTCTATTCTGTTTGCCCTTCTGAGTGAGAATTAAGCATCCTCTCTAGGGTCCCTCCTTGTTATGTAGCTTCTTTATGTGTGTGGTTTGTAGTACAATAATCCTGTATTATATGGCTAATATCTGCTTATAAGTAAGTGTATACCATGCATGTTTTTATGAGTCTGGGTTACCTCACTCAGGATGATTGTTTTTAGTTCCATCCATTTGCCTGCAAGTTTCAAGATTTCCTTGTTTTTAGTAGCTGAATAGTATTCCATTATGTAAATGTACCACAGTTTCTTTATCCATTCTTCAGTTGAGGGACATCTAGGGTGTTTCCAGATTCTGGCTATTACAAATAAAGTTGTTATGAACATAGTTGAGCAAGAGTCCTTTTTGTATGGTGGACCATATCCCAAGTGTATGCCCAGGAGTGGTATAGCTGGGTCTTGAGGTATAACTATTCCTAATTTTCTGAGAAATTGCCAGATTGATTTGCAAAGTGGTTGTACAAGTTTGTACTCTCACCAGCAATGGATGAGTGTTCCCTTTCTTCACATCTTCGCCAGCATGTGCTATCGTCACTTGAGTTTCTGATTTTAGCTATTCTCATGGGTGTAAGGTGAAATCTTAAAGTTGTTTTGATTTGCAGTTCCATGATGACAAAGGACATTGAACATTTCTTTAAATGTTTCTCAGCCATTCAATATTCCTCTGTTGAGAATTCTCTGTTTAGCTCTGTACCCCAATTTTAATTGGATTATTTGATTTGGTAGTATTTAATTTCTTGAGTTCTTTATATATTTTGGATATTAGCCCTTTGTCAGATGTAGGGTTGGTGAAGATCTTTTTCCAGTCTGTAGGTTGCCTTTTGTTCTGTTGACAGTGCTTTGCCTTACAGAAGCTTCTAAGTTTCATGAGGTCCCATTTATTAATTGTTGATCTTAGAGCCTGGGCTGTTGGAGTTCTGTTCAGGAAGTTGTCTCCTGTGCCAATGAGCTCTAGGCTCTTCCCCACTGTTTCTTCTAACAGATTGCATGTGTCTGGTTTTATATTGAGGCCTTTAATCCACTTAGACTTTAGTTTTGTGCAGGGTGATAAATATGGATCTATTTACATATGGATCTATTTACATTTTTCTCTGAGTAGACATCCAGTTAGACCAGCAACATTTGTTGAAGATGTTATTTTTTTTTCCATTGTATGGTTTTGGCTTCTTTGTCAGAAATCAAGTGTCCATAGGTGTGTGGGTTTATTTCTGGTTCTTTGTTTTAGTTCCATTGATCCACCAGTCTGTTTCTATGCCAGTACCATGCCATTTTTATTACTGTTGCTCTATCGTACAGCTTTAGACCAGGGATGGAGATTCTTCTAGAAGATCTTTCATTGTATAGGATTGTTTTTGCTATTCTTGTTTTTTTCTTTTTCCATATTAAGTTGAGAATTGTTCTTTCAAGGTATGTAAAGAATTGTGTTAGCATTTTGATGGGAATTGCATTGAATCTGTAGACTGCTTTGGGTAAGATGGCCATTTTTAGTATGTTAATCCTACTGATCCATGAGCATGGGACATCTTTTCCTCTTCTGATATCATCTTCACTTTCTTCAGAGACTTGAAGTTTTTTTTTTTTTTTGTACAAGTCTTTCACTTGCTTGGTTAGAGTTACTCTTAGATACTTTATATTACTTGTGGCGATTGTGAAGGGTGTTGTTTCCCTAATTCCTTTCTCAGACCTTTTTTTTTTTTTTTTTTTTTTTTTTTTTTTTTTTTTTTTTTTTTGTATATAGGAGGGCTTGAAGGAGTTTATCAGCTGTAGGAACTCTCTGGTAGAATTTTGGGAGTCACTTATGTACACTATCATATCATCTGTGAGTAGCAATATTTTGCCTTTTGCCTTTCCAATATGGATCCCCTTTTGTTGTCTTATTGCTCTATCTAGAACTTCAAGTACTATATTGAAGAGATATGGAGAGAGTGGGTAGCCTTGTCTAGTCCCTGATTTTAGTGTAATTTCTTTGACTTTCTCTCCATTTAATTTGATGTTGGATATTGGCTTGCTGTATATAGCCTTTATTATGTTTTGGTATATGCCTTGTGTATCTGATCTCTCCAAGACTTTAAACATGAATGGGTGCTGAATTTTGTCAAATACTTTTTTCAGCATCTAGGGAGATGATCATGTGGTTTTTTTTTTCCGTTTGTTTAAATGATAGATTACATTAGTGAATTTCCATATATTAAACCATCCCTGCATGCCTGGGATGCAGCCTACTTGGTCATGGTGAATGATATCTTTGATGTGTTCTTGGATTTAGTTTGCGAATATTTTATTGAGCATTTTTGCATCAATGTACACAAGGGAAACTGGTCTGAATTTCTTTCTTTGTTGGGAGTTTGTGTGATTTAGGTATCAAGGTGATTTCTGGCCACCCTTCTTAGCCTTTCATTACCAGCTCCTGTCTGCCTGACTTGATAACAGCACAGCAAGAGCTCAATCCTGGACTTACATGTCTTTCCTGGGGGTGATAGCATCCGTGTGCTTAGTTCATAACTCCCTTTGTGCCGGTGACTCTGAACTTCCACCTCCTGGGTGGACTTCTCCATGTTCCAGCTACCTGACAGCTTCATTTCAGCATCCACAGGCACCATGAATTGAATATATCTAGAGCCACACTATCTACAAAATTGAGGCAGAGTAGAGAGTGAGATCTAGAAGGCCTTACAAAATTAGCATTATGAGAGAATCAAGTTGGCAAAAGGAAACCTGGAAACCCCTGGCCACACAGGCACAAGAGCAGAAGCACTCCAGACTGGAAATGACCTCTGCCTCTTTACAATAACGTCCACACTCCTGGATGGAGATTTAAGATACTGAGACATATACAGCCTGGTTACTACATGTAACAGGTAGAACATGTTTAGAAAAATACACACTATGAAAATGATCCAACCCATGCATGGTCCTTGGCTGGTGCTTCAGTCTCCACAAGCCCCTTCAATCTCCACAAGCCCCTTTAGGCCCTGTTTAATTGACTCTGTTGGTCTTCTTGTAGCGATTCTGTCACCTCTAGGTCCTTTTATCCTTCCCCCCACTTTTCCACAAGACTCCCTATGCATCACCCAATGTTTGGCTGTGAGTCTTGGCATCTGTTTAGAACAGCTACTGGGTGGATCCTCTCAGAAGACAATGCTGCTAAGCTCCTTACATGGATGTAGCCAATGGGCAGCTGAGGCTTTATTGTGAGCCCTCTACTAAGGGGAGCTGGGGTTGTCTCTGACATGGATTCTGTTGCCTGCTTTTTGATTACTTCCCCCTAACAGAACTGCCTTGCCAAGCCACAGAGGAAGAAGATTTGCTCAGTCCTGATGCTACTTGATGATTTGGGGTGAGTAGGTGGCTCCCCTTTTTTGAGAAATAGGGGAGGAGGATGAGGGAAAGGAGGAGGAGGGTGGGATTGGGGGAAGAGGAGGAAGCAGACAACAACCGGGATGTAAGGTGAATAAATAAATTAATTAATAAAAAAGAAAAGAAAAGAAAATGAAATGATCCAAGAGCCACATGGTAAGGTGACAGGGGTGCTCCTGCCCTCTGTGCAGGGGGCCGCTGAGCTGCCGAACTCTCCTGCTTCAGTTTCCATGCTTCCTTTCCCCTCCTAATGCACTATCCCTGCTTGGAAGTGCATCTTCTCTCAATAAATTCTTCACCTTTTTCCTCACCATCTATATATCTGCATCCAGATCTTTATTCTGTGGTGCTAAAAACTAGATACCATTGTGTAAATTTCAGTGTCACCATCATTATCTGTTTTCTGGATGACACGCTGGCCTCTTACTGGTTTATTCCACACAGTGGTCAGAATAATAACCTTGAGATGAGACATATACTGTCTCTTCTCTTCTGGAAAGTTTCCAGAGGCATCCCATCAAATCTTCGTCATGGTTAACAAGGCCCTGTGTCATCTGATCTACCCCTTAGCCCATCAAGTTACATTCTCCCAAAGTCTTCATTCTCCTGCCATGTGCTTCCTTTTGATTCCTGGAGCACAGCGAGCTGTGTTCCACCTCTGCAACCACTGCTTCCCCTTTACTACTGATCTGTTCTCTCCTCATCTCAGCTTGGCTGGCTCCGTGGCATCCTCAGGTTTCAGCCCAAGCATTACATCTCAAGACACCTTGCGCTGACTAACCTACATAAGGAGGCCTTGCCTCTCTCTTCTCTTTGTGTTTATCTTTGAGCTTAGACTCTGGAATTGTTTTCTGCCTCTAGTCTGACTCTTTATCTTATTCTCCCGCCTGGGCTGTGAGCTTTAGAAGGGCACTGGTGCCCAGCTTGGAGCTGCTCTGCTGGGCAGGGATGGTAGGGAAGATGCTGACTGCCTTCCATGGAACAGATCTTGGCGAATGTACATACTTCCATTTGGAAAGCTAATAACCATGCTTGGGCATATCACCAGAGCCAGGAAGGAAGGAGAGAGGTGGAGGAAGAAAAAGAAAGTTTAGACTTGAGGAATCATGAATATGGGTGACAGACAGACAGTGCCTGGCTCAGGATTCTGTTTCAGTCGAGCCTGACCTGCCTATCACATAGTAAACACTCATAAAGTGATAGCCGTCATCACTATTGGAGTAGATATTATAATTGGCTCCAATTATTTTCCTCTCCCTTCCTGGCATGCTAATTAAGCATCCTTCTCATTGCCATGTGACTCAGTGTCTTCCTGATGAAGAAATAAACATCATATCCTCAGTCCAACAATGTCAGGGCTGTCCATGAGACATACCTTGGTTAGTAGAAGGGGAGAGAATATGATGTGTGCTTGGCCCAAACAGAAGTTTTAAGGGTATCTGATACATTTCTACCACGAGAATGCCATGTCTGAGAGTGGAGATGCTCCATCATCAGCCTGCATCCTAAAATGAGAAGGGACACAGAGAAGAGCTGGCATGTAGCTGCTGACATGAAACATCAGAAAAAAAAAGTAGGTGCTAGTAATTATACACCACAGAGATTTGGTGATTGTTTGTTATGACAGCAATGCTAACTAACAATATCATTATTTCATAGGAAGAAAGAGCAAGGAAAGACTTTTGTTAGTATTATCTAGTTAGAAATATTTTTTAGGAGTATTCCTAATTTGATCCCAATGATGATATAAATAAGATAACAGAGATTTGGGTGGGTGATATTCCAGGTAGAAGATAAAGACACACAAAAGCTCATGCATTCAAGAGAAAGTGTTGCTTGGTAGAGGGATGGAAGGTAAGTTTAGAGGTAACAGAAGTTAAGAGGAAAACGATCCTAAATACAGCTGGAGAGCTACTTAGGGCAGATCACGGAGAGCCTTTCGAAGCAGCAGAAAAAACATTCCACTTCATCCAAGGAACAGTGTGACGCCATCTTAGGATCTGTTTTTGTCTTTTAAGAGCCTCACTCTGGCTGGCTATGGAGACCAGGTCAGAGGGGCAAGAGTCCCCTAGAGAAGGCAGGCAGGAGTGCAGGTAAAGATGGAAAATGGACATGTGTAGGAGGTGTTGGGGAAGTCCTGACAGCCCCTTTCCTGAGGTTGGAGAACAAGAAGTCAGCACTAAAAGCTGATATGAGACTCAGGTGGCTGTGTGGATGGCGAGCGCTGGAGGGGAGCAGCTTTGGGGCCACAGAAAAGAGTGTGTTTGGGGCATTTGGAGCTGCAGGCACCTGAAAACGTTGTGACATCTCTTCTGACAGTGTACCCAGCCAATGTCCCCCAGCTTCCTTTGCAGCTAAGGGAAACCACTAGAGTCTTACATCCGTTAACAGAGTCAAGATTTTTTGGAGTTGAGGAAAAATTTTATTATTGTTGTAGGAACCACCACGACGTCTTCTTTCCCTTTCTGTTTCCTGCAATGAAAGCTAGTGAACTAAAGCAACAAGTAGAAAGTCAACAGGGTTTCAGCAGCCTTGAGCCTGATGTCTTGGACTTGCTCAAACTGAGCTGGAAATATAGACTTTGGATTCAAGCCTACGGGTGGCCTATAAGTTTAGAAGAGCAGGTACTGTATTTGGAAGGAAAGTCAAATGAAAATCTCCAAGAGAAAAGGACAGAACCCTGACGATTATCACCATAGCGTGATATAAATAATCTAACAATATGTGTTTTTTTTTTTTACCTTTTACAGAATAAAGTATTATGAAAATAAAGCCTGGGTTGGAAAGATGGATGGTAGAGTGAGTTCCTACCCTGCAAGTATGAAGACCTGAGTTTGGCTGTTCAGCATCCATGTTAAATGCTGGCTAACACCAGAGTTGGGGGAGCTGGTGGCGGTGAAGACAGGTGAGGCCTAGGAGCTTACTTGCTAGCCAGCCTCACCTTATAGATTGGCTCTGTTTCCATGAGGCACCCTGTTTTAAATAAGGTAGGTTGAGGAGGCCATTGACCTCTGGCACTCCACATGTACACACATGCATGTATGTGTAGACATAAGCACAACATACACATACACACATGCATGCACACACACACATGCACCTACATGCATTAAAGGGCTTTCAAGAGCCATCTCAGATCTTAATCTTCTTAGATTAGCTTGTATTCTTTTAAAAATACATTTCATTTCTATTTTATGTATATTGGTGTATACAGTGCCAGAGATCTGGAGTTACTGATGATTGTGAGCTGCCATGTGGGTGCTGGGAATCAAACCCAGGTCCTCTGGAAGAGTAGCCAGTGCTCTTAACCACTGAACCATCTCTCAGTCCTGTGGTTTGTATATGTTACCAAGACATCACTTGGTTCCATATTTTATGATGAGAGTAACGAGTGTCAGGTTGTGGTTTTTGTTCAAATGGTATACTATCTGTATTGTTCCGTGTTTTCTTTGAAAAAAGTTTCCTTAGGCTATCCATGGTATCACACAGACTAGATCACTTCTTTGAGCTGCTTCATAGTCCTTCAGTATGATATGTATCTGTCCATCCCCTTCCATGGGATGCCCCAGTGATCCAGTTCTTCCAACTAGGCCATGCCTCCTAAAGCTTCTTTTATCTCCCAGTAACACCAGCAGTGGGGGACCAGGCCTTCATAACACAATTCTTGGGGAGACAACTAAGATATTTCAGATCCATTACCTGCCCCCCTTTCAGTCTGCCCGTGGCTGGCCTATTTGGAATATGAAAAGTGCACTGAGATGCCCTCTAGCCTTCAGCCTTGCCACTGAGGGATCTGTGGTGGAAGATGCCATAGTAGCTGAGGGCATGAGCCTGCAGAGTGACTTTGGGATGGCCATGTTTCTTTATGAAGGGACATGTCTTTTCATGGTAGCCATTTTTTAAAAAGCTTTTTTTTTTTTTTTTTTTTTTTTTTTTGAGACAGGGTTTCTCTGTGTAGCCTTGGTTGTCCTGGACTCACTTTGTAGACCAGGCTGGCCTTAAACTCACAGGAGGCCCCTGCCTCCCGTAATGCTGGGATTACAGGCGTGTACCACTGTGTTCAGTTCATGGTAGCCATCTCTACCAACTCCTTTCTGGGTTCTGGTAACTGCTCTCTCCTCCTTGTCTCATTTCTGCCCTCTCTTTCCCTCTACTCCCCTTCCCTCCCCTCCACTCCTCTACTCTCCCCTTCATCCCATTGTTGCTTACTCTGGGGCATGGCACGTTTCCTTATGATGTCCCTAGACTTTCCCATGTGGCATATGAAGACACCTTCTACTAACCCTCTTTGAACCATCCTCATCCCAGCATGCTGTTGCTTTCCCACTGGGATTCCAACAGATAGCACATTGAGATTTTGATTGAATTGTATAGAATAGATTGTTTGGTGGGGGGGGGGGGAGAAATGAACACAGCGTTGAATAGATCTCCTTATGGTTTATTCATGACTTTAAAAAAAAAGTCTTTTAGGCAGTGCATGATGATACACACCTGTAGTTCTAGCTGAGGCAAAAGGGCTGCTGTAGTTATGAGGCTAGGCTGGGCTGCATAGCCAGTCTTTATCTCAAAAGCAAAACAAAGGCAGATGGAAAACACAGTGAAGTTCAATGAGTGTTTTTTTAAAAATCATTTTAAAAATCACTTTTGTTAGATTTAGTTATAGATTTTGTTTCTGTAATGTAGAGGACATCTATGCTATGCTCTTAGCAGGTAACACTAGCCTGTGGGAAAGCCGTTGACTTGGGGAGACATGGTGAATTTGCCTCTGAGCACTTGGCAGAGCACTAGCCATTTCCAGCTCATGTCCTTTAGGTTTGTGGCAGTTTCACGCTCCCTCCAGTAGTTCCTATAACTTTCATTTCATTATCTTGTTTATATGCCTGTTTTAGGTTTCACTTCACAGGCTATGCTGGAGAATACTGTTAAACATGGATTATTTTCCCCCCTGATACTGATAGTTGTCTGCACAAAATTAAAAAAAACTTTAGCTTCTTATACCAAATTTATTAAAAGTTTTAAGGATAATAAATAGCTGCTGGAATTTTATCAAATGCCTTTTCAGCAGTTTCGGTGCATAATCATATGTTTTAATTTTAATTCCTATTGAGGTTTTACACACACATTTGTTAAAAAGAAAAATGGTCTATACAGCTTTTAATAAAAAACGGTCTACCCTAACTCTCTACTCTCACACTCCTGACTCTTCTGATTCAACCATTTTTGGTTATTTATTTATTTTTTTAGATTTATTTTATGTGTCAAAGTACTTTGCCTACATGCATGTCTGTGCAGCACATGTGTGCCTGGTGCCCTCAAGTGTCAGAAGAGGACATTTGGTACCCTAGAAACAGGGTTGTGGATGAGCCACAGTGTGGGTGCTAGTGAATAAATGTGGGTCCTCTGTAAGAGCAACAAATGCTCTTAACCCCTGAGCCATCTATCCTGCCCTCATTTTAAATTTTCCTTTTGATTATCTGCCTTGAACATTTTAATTTCATATGTATACTGTTGCTTTTAGTTTTGAAAGGTTTTCTTCTACCTACTGGAGGCTAATACACTTTATTTTGATTTTTCTAAGTTCTTCTCCCATTGTGACATAACACACAAAGAAAAGATTTTCCTAATGAAGTTTAGAATTAATTAGTATTTGTAGTATCTATCTGCATAGAACCAAAAGAGCGTGGCTTTATTTGTCTTTCCATTATCTGAACCCCATGTTGCTATTGATTCAAATTTCATGTTCAGATTTTTATTAAAGCTTTTCTTTATGTTTTTTTATTATTAATTTATTCTTGTTACATCTCAAGGGTTATCCCATCCCTTGCATCCTCCCATTCTTCCCTCCCTTCCATTTTCCCATTATTCCCCTCCCCTATGACTGTTCCTGAGGGGGATTACCTCCCCCTGTATCTGCTCATAGGGTATCAAGTCTCTTCTTGGTAACCTGCTGTCCTTCCTCTGAGTGCCACCAGGTCACCCCCTCCAGGGGACATGGTCAAATGTGAGGCACCAGAGTACTTATTTAAGCCTAATGATAAGCTTTTTTGATTTGTTTCTTTGATCGTTCTTTTTTTAAAAACATTATTCAAAGTTTTTATCAAATATTAAGTATACATTTCATAATATTTATAAAATATGTATAAAGTACAAAATGAAAAATCAGTGGCTGCATAAGTACCCCAAATCTAGTAAAAGCAAAGGAACATTGCATTACTTTGGAATCTCCTTCAGGGCCTCCCCCTGTTCTTTTCTTTTCTTCTTTCTTTCTTCACTTTACATTCTAATCATAGGCCCCTCCCACCTTTCCTCCCAGCTCTAGTCCCAGCCGGCCTCCCTCTCTCCCTTTTTCTCTTGACCCCCTTCTCCTACCCCTCAGAAAAGGGGAGTCCCCACTCCCAATCCACCCCAGTACATCAAGTCATGTTAGCACTGAGTGTGTCTTCTTCCACAGTGGCCTGGTAAGGCAGCTCTGCCAGAGGGAAGTGATCAAAAAACAGGCAACAGAGTCCATTTGAGAGACAGTCCCTGCTCTCCTTATTAGGGAACCCACATGAAGCCTGAGCTGCCCATTGGATGCATCTGTGTAGGGAGCCTAGGTCTAGTCCATGCATGGTCCTTGGTTGCTGCTTCGGTCTCTGCAAACTCTCCTGGGCTCAGTTAGTTGGCTCTGTTGGTCTTCCTGTGGAGCTCCTGTCCTCCCCAGGCCCTTCTATCCTTTCTCCAAGTCTTCCACAAGGCTCCCTGTGCTCTGCCTAATGTTTAGCTGCTGAGTGTCAGCATCTGCTTCATCTGCTGCTGTCTCTGAGGACAGCTATGTTAGGCTCTTGTCTGCAAACATAGCAGAGTCTTTTTATTTTCTAGTGCACTTTCTTTAATTAGCACACTTGCTATTCCCTTCTCAGCTGAACTGTATTATTTAAGTAAGTGGTAAGTTATTGTTACTTTTTATTTTATTTTTTAAAAACTGATTCATCATATTGGTACATACATACAGGACAGAGTATGCCTATAACTCAGTACCTGTGTTCAGTATCCAGTGATCAAAGCAGGATACTTAGCATTTACAAATGGAGCATTTACCATTTTTGGATGTAGAGAACTTTCAGAGTCCTCTCCTAGTTGCCTTGAAATACGTAATAAATTGTTGTAGAATGTAGTGAACCCACTGCACTATAGGAACTTACAACTAATTGCCTTTATGCTTTTTACCCACTCAAGCTTTTATCCACATTTTATGTTATCATTCTCTTCTTTTCTTTTATTGATTTATTATATATAGTTTATGAGACAGGGTATTGATGTGTACCCCTGTCTGGCCTCAAACTCTTAGAGATCTACATTCCTCTGAGTCCTCAGATCTGGGATTAAAGGTGTGTACTGCAATAGTGGGATCATGCATATATATATATAATCTACAAATGACATAAGTTTCCTAGGTTTCATTTTAGTATTTGGGTAGGGAAAGTTATCTTTTAATATATGTTTACATATTTTAGCCTTGTTCAGTTTTATAAGTTTTAAAATTTTGGTAAATAAATTTCATAGTATATAGTCTTAAAATGAACTCTGCTTGTTTAGTGTACGGTTCGCAGCTTATCAGCATTTTTATGTGTAGTCACCTCATACATTTACACTGCTGCTTATATTGTATTGCATGAACCAGTACTCAGGAAGCAGGCTAAATTAGTGATTTAAGAGTACAGACCCTATAGCTAGCTCTCAAGTCTTGGTGTCTGCCGTTTGTTTATTGTTATGATTCATTTTTATTTTATGTGTTTCTGTGTTTTCCCTGCATATATGCATATTACCCCTCCAGGGGATGGCGGTGGATCTCCTGGAACTGGACTGAGGGACAGCTGTAAGCAGCTGTGTGGGTGCTGGGAACCAAACCTGAGTTCTCTGCAAGATCAGCAAATGCTCTTAACTGTTGAGCTGTACCCATCCTCTCCACTGTTTGTTAAGTATGTGGCAGTAGACAAAATTTTTAACCTCTTTCTCTTGCATTGTTCTCATCTGTAACATGCACATAATACTGTTCACCTCACTGGAGTGTGGGGACTGATTTAAGAGTGTAATAGTATTTAGAACAATTCCCTGTACTGTTGTTCACCCTTATCCATGGCTTCATCTTCTGTGGCCTCATTACTCACAGTCAACCACAATCTGAAAATATTACATGCAAAATTCCAGAACAGACCTCATACAATGTTTCATAGCATATTGTAAAGAAAGAACTTTGAGCACTGGATTTATCACTTAAGAAAGATCTCAAAATTTTCTTCTTTTCAAATATAGTACTTAGGAGTTGGTGATAATCATTCTGACAGAACATTTAGAATTTTAGCCTTTCAGATTATTTTCTTTCTCCCCCCACCCCCACCTTGTTTATTCATTTAATGTCTTTACAGCCTGATCCCAGCTCCATCCCTCATCTTCTCTCTCACCGCCCTCCTCCTTTTTCTCAGAGAAAGGGAAGCTCAAGGGGTATCAATCCACCGAGTCACCTCACATTGGCAGCAGGGGCCAGACAAGGCAGCCCAGCTAGGGGAACGGGATCCAGCAGCAGGCCAGAGGGTCTGAGACAGCCCCTGGCCCAATTGTTAGAGGACCCACATGTTGACCACACTGCACATCTGTCACACATGTGCAGGTTAAGTCCATGCATGTGCTTTGGTTGGTGGTTCAGTCTCTTTGAACCCTCATGGTCTCAGATTAGTTGACTCTGTATGTCTTCTTGTGGTGTACTTGACCCCTCCAAGTCCCTCTATTCCTCCTCCCACTCTTGCACAGAACTCCTGAGCTTGGCCTACTGTTCAGCTGTGGGTCTCTGCATTAGTCTCCTTCAGCTGCTGGATGAAGCCTCTCAGAAGACAGTTATGCTAGGTTCCTGTGTGCAATCATAGCAGAGTATCATTAGTAGTGGCAGGGGTTGCCTGTCTCCCTTGGGATGGGTCTCAAGTTGGGCAGTCACTGGCTTGCCATTCCTTCAATCTCTGCTCCATCTTTACCCCTACACTCCTTGTAGGCAAGACAA